>NC_082387.1:10336419-10338919 GCF_031168955.1 Gadus macrocephalus
GAACAGAAGAAGGAGCCTTTTCACTTGTTTTGTTGTTTATCCCCTAAACCCCGTCTCGCCCCCTGCCTAAAAGCTTTTGACATCTTCATCTCGTTCACAGTGGGCCGGCTTTGTTCACACAACCCCACCCCTCTCCCCCCCCCCCCCCCCCCCCCCCCTCCTCCCACTGGCACAAGCGGTGGACTTTGCCAGGGCAAAGGAAGTGGGAGCTGGTGGGGGTGGGGGACAGAGTGCAGTGGGCTCTGGGTTTGGGTGGATGGGGATGACGGTGGAGTGGGTGGTGTTGGTGGTGATGGTGTTTTGGAGGTGATTGGAGGAGGTGGGGGAGGATGTGCCGGTGGGGTTTCCGGTGGGAGGTGGTGACGGAGGTGTCGGCAGCGTGGCAGCGAATGTGGTGGGGGGACAGGATGGGGGTGGAGTTGGTTTGGGTGGTGTTTCAAGAGGTGGAGCGAGGAGGTGGTGTTTCTAAGGTTTTGAGGTGGTGGTGTGGTTGAAGGTGCAAGGGGGGGGGGGGGGGAGGGGGGGGGGGGGGGGGGGTTGTGAGGATTTCTCTCCGCTCTCTCTCTCTCTCTCTCTCTCTCTCTCTCTCTCTCTCTCTCTCTCTCTCTCTCTCTCTCTCCCCCCATGTGCCTCCCTCCCCCCCTCCAGCCCCCCTCCTCCACCCAGTACAATATGGTCATTGTCTGGTGGTGAATAATGCGGCCACTCGGCCAGCATGCAGCGCTACTCAGGCTTTGACTGTGAACCAAGCGCTTTTCAGTGGCATGAAAGGCCCCTAATCCATGTCAACATAGGACTGGGTACGGGCCGTCCACGGCAGGGACCGCGGAGGAGGAGGGACGCAGGGGCGGGTCAGCAATTTAACCTTTGACCCGACAAATAAGAGGCATGTAAGTTTTAGAATTGCTTTCCAAAGAGGGGGTGCCCCCCTCTCTGGGAGAGTGGGGGTCGCTTTTGTGTCGGGGCCCACACTGTTTGGCATGTGATTGACAGCCGGCCACGACGGATGAGAGCTATCACGCACACACAAAAACACACAACCAATGACGAAGAAGAAGAGGTAGAAAACTGTTGTAGGATTTGTTGGGAGGCGTAGGGAGGCTTGGCTCCTGGAGACCTCAGGTATTGATTATCGCTGGCCAGGAGTCTTTTTGTGTGTCGCAGTGTGAAATGAATTGATTATCAAACAAACGGGTGGTGTCCGCTGGGGGGTCTGGTCGTGCTGGTGAGGGCAGAAAACGAGGGAGAATTAGGAGATTACACGGTCTGATATGAAACACGGAGAGATTGGTGACCCACGCTTAAATCAAATGATCGCCATTTGCTCTGCACCGCAGCCGCGTAGAAAAGGCAGCGAGAGAGAAAGTGAGACACAGACCGAGAGGAGGCGAGAGAGTTCTGATCTTCATTTAGTGGCAGAGAAATCACAACGCAGCTCCTTATATTTTACATGAATTCTGATAGCCAGGGCAGGTGTCAGATGAGATAAATTCATGAATTGAATATAAAACTTAAAAAAGAATCCACACATATTACATGTACAAACTGCTCCATGTCAAAATCGAATAAAGTATATTTCATGCATTTAACTTAAAGTGGTTGCCTCAATTTCGTTCTTTGTGGTGCTGTCACATTAAAATTGTACCGGGGGCGAAAATTGTACCGGCCTACGTCATCGTTTGTTTACATCCTGACAACCTGCCCGGCAACAGACGACGCGATGCAGAAAACATGTTTCCAAACGACGAAATAACATAATACAGATAGCGGATCGCTATCTGTATTATGATAGATAGCGATAACACTTGTTTTTACTTTATATTTGTATTGTATTTAATTGTTTAATCGAAACAATAAAAAAATTTGCCTGCGAAACGGGGCGATCGCGTCAAATGACAAATGTTTTGCCCGCGAAACGGGCGATCGCGTCAAATGACGTAGGAGGGTTCTTGAAACATAATACAGATAACGGATCGCTAGATAACACCTGTTTTTACTTTATATTTGTATTGTATTGAATTGTTTAATCGAATTTAGCTAGTAAACTGAGTGTTTTAAGCAGGTTTCATAGTCTAGAATGTTCAAGAACCTTCCTACGTGATTTGACGCGTGATTTGACGCGTCATTTGACGCGATCGCCCGTTTTGCGGGCAAATTTTTTTATTGTTTCGATTAAACAATTAAATACAATACAAATATAAAGTAAAAACAAGTGTTATCGCTATCTATCATAATACAGATAGCGATCCGCTATCTGTATTATGTTATTTCGTCGTTTGGAAACATGTTTTCTGCATCGCGTCGTCTGTTGCCGGGCAGGTTGTCAGGATGTAAACAAACGATGACGTAGGCCGGTACAATTTTCGCCCCCGGTACAATTTTAACGTGACAGCGCCACCAATGGCGAAAACAAACGCCGCTACGCTCAAGTAAATGGAGGAGCGAGTCTGTTGCGGTTGCTCCGCCATACCCTCTCTGGCAGAGAAACCTTGATGGGTGA
>NC_082387.1:10343919-10356419 GCF_031168955.1 Gadus macrocephalus
CAAGAAGTGGATAAAATCTACATTTCAATAGGATGGAGATGCGTTTGATTTTTCAACAACATTCGATATTGTTCCATTACAGTGAAGGGGATACGGAAGACAATTTTTGTGAAAATACTATTTTTATACAGATTCAGGATATCAGCATTTTCAAACAGGTTTTTTTCTTGGCATATTTTTAATTGAATGTGTCGAGCTATCCATGGTTTATTTCTAAAACTACTCTGCCTTCTTGTAGTCATTAAAACACTACTGAAACAGCGGAAATGATCTAGGATAAATAATTAACTTGGGAATGCGTTTATCTGTTTTTGTATCGCTGCACCTATATGCGCGTAAAATAACAGGCCTACAAAAAAAAAAAAAAAGAACAATAACGACAATAATGAAAGCATATTTCTCATATTTTGATATAATTATGTTCGTTGGCTCGGAGTTGACGTTTCCACTATTGAGCATCTCTACAGTCACGGAGACTCTCCCGCACCGCGCGTAACCGCGGAAGGACTACACCGTGTACCTCTCATCGGTATAATAACAAGCCGGTGCTCGGTGCTGTCCGAACAACCAATGAAACCACAGCACCGGGAGTGACGTAGCAGTCCCAGTTGATAAGGGGGTGCAGGCCGAGACCGAAGGAGGGGGGAAGCAGAAGTGGAGCTGCCAGCGGCTTGGCCAACTCCTCCTCTTTACTCTCACGAAGCCCGTTACAACTAAATATATCTCTCAGACTGATAACACCACCACGTCTACCCGAATCACAGCAACTACAGGATTTTAAAGACTACACGTGTGTGTTTTTATCCTCTTCTTGACGAGGTATAGGGCGGCAGTTGCAGTTCTGAATTCGGGCTGTTCCAGTCATCTTTATTCTGCAACTTGGGACAGCAACTCAGTAGAGCCGGAGGAGAAGAGCTCCGTGTGAAGAAGATGCGGCTCTCTTTCTGTGGCTTCCTGTCAGAATTTGTCGGAAATATTTTTCACTCGACGGCATTTGACTCCAGAAGATTTCTTGCTGGTTTGTTGGGCAGTGCCGCCTGCCAGACCAGCCTCTGAGTGTTGTGGTCAGAGGATAATATTTCCCTGGTCGGTGCCTGATATTCCCGACGTAGAGTCGTCGGTACCGAGACCCACCGGGCTTCCATAGTCGGTATGTTGTTCATGGAATTATACCGCAAACGCAATTCATAACTAGAGATCCATGATCCTGCTAATCACAGAGAATATACTCAAACAATTAATCAAGACCCACAATCATTAATTAACCGGGCCTGTATAGCTTATTAATGATAATGATGATGATGATGATTATTCGAAAGAAGATTTCCATTGGCAGATGAGACGGTAGTGTGGAGAGCACGTTCCTGTTTCTTCTGCGGGTTTTTTTTCTTCCTGAACTGGAATTCCTGTGACAAGAAACGAGGAGGACTTTGTTTTGTTTTTGTTTCCTCCGGCGCCATTGCACGGTCTAAAGTTGCAAAGTCTGATGGAAATCCTGGGTTGCAGATCCGAGGAGAACAGTTTCAATATCCTCCCGTCGGCGGCTACCATGCTGTTCCACGGCCTGTCCGGGGGAGAGGTGCACGGGGTGCACGGGGTGCACGGGGTGCACGGGGTGCACGGGGTGGTGGAGGAGATGGAGCGGAGGGGCAAGAGCGAGTCCACGGTCATCAGCTCTGCTATCGACATGGGAGAGACCGAAGCGGTAGGAGTCATGCTTTATACCGTCTAGTTCTGGGTTTAAAAAAAGAAGCTTTAAACTCTACAAAAGTTATTAAAAAAATGAATTCCAGAGCTGTTTACGATATTGTGGACGTTAGGGGCCTGGAAGTTTGGTTGGCCCAAATGAAAGCTTGCCAAACTAAAATGTATTTTAAATTAGGACCCTGGAATATGTGTTATTTACTGTTATTGACCTGTTCATCTGTAGAGATAATTTTACCTCGTAATTTCACTATGTTTAACTTGTATTTTAGGAAATGTTTGCGGTGCAATTAGCCTACTGTTTTTATGAAACAAGCACACTCTTTGTGTACTGTTGCTCAGTTCCCAAATTAAAAAAAGTATAATAGTCTAGGCCATTTGTAAATAAATATTTTACAATTATTGCAGAAGAAGAAATGAAGAGTAAAACGTAACTGTGGTGCACCGTTAAAATAAAACAGAATAATTTAATTTACACTAAAACCCGAACACTTTTTTTATTCATGATAAACAAAGTAAAAGAGAAATCAGAAACCCATCAATGGATTATTAACATATTTTTCAATTGAAATATATCCGATTAATGACAATTAGGCCTAGATTTAATAGGGGAAATTATCCTACGTTTATTAAATGTATCCATCGTTTTTCTTGTAATATGGGGAAAGAAAAAAAAATTACATTCCTTCAAATTATGGAACTATTAGGCAGTGATTCTATTTTCAGCCAACTCAATTATTGAACGATGATTTAAACAAAGGCTTTCGTACGTAATCTGTGTGTGTGTGTGTGTGTGTGTGTGTGTGTGTGTGTGTGTGTGTGTGTGTGTGTGTGTGTGTGTGTGTGTGTGTGTGTGTGTGTGTGTGTGTGTGTGTGTGTGTGCGTGTGTGTGTGATAGAGTTAGTGCATGTGAGCGTGCGTGCTTTATTCTTATATTCCAAAATCACAATCTTCTTATTATGCACTATAATAAACATCATGCACGCAAAAACCAAGTACAGTAGCCTACTTAACGATAGGCCTGATATTTTTGTACTATTTTTATCAAAATAGCATTAAGGAGACAACATAGGCTACCATAGCAAACATTAAACACTTGACCGTAAATCAAATCATAGTAAACTGCGATAGAGAAATAACTTGTCCCAACTTCGTTCCTAACTTTGGTATCTGCAGACGTTGCAGTGCATGAACAGCGATCGCGTGGCCCTGTGTGCAGGCTGCGGCCGAAGGATCGCGGACCGCTACTACCTGCTCGCGGTGGATAAGCAGTGGCACATGCGCTGTCTCAAGTGCTGCGAGTGCAAACTGCACCTGGAGTCCGAGCTCACGTGCTTCAGCAAGGACGGCAGCATTTATTGCAAGGAGGACTACTACAGGTAACGGCTCGCCTGCTATAGGTCTACTCGGGTGTCACCGGTCCACACGGGAGGGAAAAGAGCCAACTCCCATTCATACTAAAACTAGAACCACCACATAAAATAACAAGGCGAGAAAATGTCCAAGATAAAATCTGAGCTAGACTCAGAAGCCTGGTATTGTCATATTAGGTTACACATTCTAGGAACAGTTATACACTTTTCAAATTCACAAGCTGGTTCCCTGTTCGTCTCGAAAACGCTTGGTCGTTGTAGGCTACTTTATGGTGCGTCTTACATTCCGTCTTAGGCATACTTCAGTAGGCTTTTAATAATTCATAAGTGTGTGTCATATAAGTGATATCGTGCCTACTCTCACAAGACGTCTGTCTTCTCCGCAGAAGATTCTCCGTCCAGAGGTGCGCGCGGTGTCACCTCGGCATCTCGGCCTCGGAGATGGTCATGCGCGCTCGGGACTTGGTGTACCACCTCAACTGTTTCACGTGCACGACGTGCAACAAGATGCTGACCACGGGAGACCATTTCGGCATGAAGGACAGTCTGGTGTACTGCCGCTTGCACTTTGAGACTCTAGTTCAGGGGGAGTACCAGAGCCACTTTAGCCCGGGGGACGTGGTCTCGCATAAGGGCCTGGGCTCCGGCAACACGCTGGGAATATCCTACTTCAACGGCGTGGGCACCGTGCAGAAGGGCCGGCCAAGGAAAAGGAAGAGTCCGGGGCCAGGGGCCGAGCTAGCGGCCTACAATGCGGGTAAGAAGCATATAAAGTTCAAATTCATGCCGGACGAATTGGAGAGCACGTTCTCCAAAACTAGTAGAACCCACAAACAATGATACACTCACGCATATGCATACACCAATGGAAAGTAGGCAATTGCTGGGAAATAAAAAAACACAAAAACAGAACAGAAATATAGATGTGTTGAAGCTTATACTACCACCAAAACGAAAAAAACAAACACAATAACAATCGTATGGGTTGCTTTGCAACCACACTAATTATGAGTCTATTCTTAAACTAGGCTACAATCTAACAGTTTCAGTGTTTAACAAGTCATGTCATGTTAACATCGGGTACTGCGGTGGAAATGTAAAATCCTTCCTTCATTTTCCAAAACAATAAACGCCAACAATCCCATATTTTGAACAAATAGACGTTATGCACAGACTTAATCCAGTAGTATTGTTGGCCTATGGGCGTCCCATAGGCCAAAGTAGGCTAGCTGAAAAAAATATATAACATTAGAAATGTAGGCTTTTCATTTGTCGTTTTTAAAATAGTTTAATTAGTCTTGGCGGTCTGCATAATAACTCAATGTCCATTTTCGAATAATGTCACGGCCAGAGGGGAACAAGGAATTCTTTAAAAAGCAAAAGATTAGCAAAACATAGGCTAAGGCTTTAATAGCCTAAATATTGCAACTTAACAACATGGGGATCTAAAACATATTACAAACCGACTAAAAACGTAGAAAACAAACGTAGTTTGCTTTTATTCGTTTCGTCTTGTTTTTCTCCACGGTTAAACGTTGTGATAGCCTTAAGCTTTTGTACGTTTTTTCGGTTACTTTTCTTGTCCTTCTATTTTGTAAAACTATGAAGAGTTCTTGGGCTCGTTTTTTTTTTTCTTCCAGTGGCCTCTTTAGGAAAAAAAGTTTTTGATGTTCCGGCTTTTGCTTTCGCTCTTTTCCACCTGTCAGCCCCCATAGCCGTCTAGAGTCCCACCCCCTCACCCCACACCCCTCACCCCCAGCCCCGCTTTGTGCGTTCAGGGGCCTGCTGGGGCCCAACTGGGTGCTGGCTGCACAAGGGAAACCGATGTCACTTGATGACGAGTTACTCAGTCGAGGAAATACCGAGAATAGGCCTTTATACTAGCCCAAACAAACAGCATAACACGTGTTGAGCAGCTTTTAACCGAATGGGAAAGCAGGTCCATGTTTAAGAATCATAAGAAAACACGAAAGTCTTATCGAAATTCAGAATGAATAATCAAAAAACTTTTGGATGGCTTCCAGTGGATCACACAGACAAAGTCACAAGGGAGAAGTAAATGAAAACAAAACTATTATTTTGCAGTTTGAGTCTGTCCCTAAGTTCGGGTAATATAGAAAGTAGGCGGGTATTGGTTCTAGGCTGTTGTTGTGAATGATACCAGAAGAGTTTAGTGTTGTGGATTAGAGGGACAGGGGAGCTACTGCCCTCTCCTGTCCCAATCCAACCAGAGAATGAGATTAACTCGTCAAACTCACACGACATGCAGGTCCACTTCATAATACTATAGTCTCAATCATGTCCTTAAAACAAGAGGGTTAGTTGGATAAAACACAAATAAATAAATATTCGTCTACACAATATTTTTAAAACGATGGCCATTATGTTTTGCCAAAAAGCGACATTTGTTCGGTCTGGCGTTTGTAGGCTCATTAAGTGAAGTGTTATTCTGTCGGCTTCCGCTGAATAATCTTCATATTCGCTGTGTTTAATATTGAAGAGGAACTGTTATGCATTCAGCAACACCTTCAGCTGTGCCAAGGAAATACAATCCGGGAATATGTCTCGTTATTACGCGCACATCTAGACGAGGGGGTTTAGCCTGAATAAAAAAATAAAAACATACAGAGTGAAGGGAGACCATTTTATTTTAGTGTCTAATGATTTTAGTCACTAAAATCGTTTTCCATATTTTTTAACAATATGAGTTACAATTGCGTTCAACGTTTATATCGTTATAACTATAGCAAACAAACATTTTCTTTTAGTGATAATTCCGATATGTCGGATAAAATGTCAAGAAAAAGGCAAAAGGTCAAACATCATTATGTATGTAAATGCAAACACACTAAAATCGGTCAGAATGACATTTTAATGACTGATCATATAGACGAAACCATTCAAACATAGTCTCACTTTAAGTCATTATATTTATTTTGTTTTTTGAGGGGAGAAAATAAATTCGTATTTAATAAATCGAATGCTAAAATAATACGTTCGAGTCCCATGTCTTAATTGTTGTTTTAAGCCTGCAGTGCGCTGGTTACCTTTTGCACAAAAGCATCGTTTATTTATGTATTTATTCGTGCGCGTGTGTGTATGTGTCTGCGTGTGTGTGTGTGTGTGTGTGTGTGTGTGTGTGTGTGTGTGTGTGTGTGTGTGTGTGTGTGTGTGTGTGTGTGTGTGTGTGTGTGTGTGTGTGTGTGTGTGTGTTGCCCCGCAGCCCTCAGCTGTAATGAGAACGACGGGGACTCTATGGACCGGGACTCACAGTACAGCTCGAGCCAGAAGACCAAGCGCATGCGGACGTCGTTCAAGCACCACCAGCTGCGGACCATGAAGTCGTACTTCGCCATCAACCACAACCCTGACGCCAAGGACCTCAAGCAGCTCGCGCAGAAGACGGGCCTCACCAAGCGGGTATTACAGGTAATTGTCCCAATCGGGACACATTTGTTTCGATTTACAAAAAAAAAAATACAAAGACTGAATGTGTAGTGTCCAAGGGTTTCGTTCTGTATTTATTTATTTCTACATATTTTTTTAAACCTGCAAAATTCTTACAAAAAAACAAAACACTTCAGAGGACAATGGTATTTTAGACGTTTTTATTGAAGGAAGAGAAGCAGGCCTGTTGTTTAATAGCTCTCACTGAAACAGATATTGACGTTATTGGTATGCATGAAATTAATTTCGAACAGTGTGCATGGAATGCATTAAAAACAAATTATAAAAGAAAAAGATAAATAAAACGCCGTATTCTAGGCTATTATGTAAAAAACATGTTTTAATCAGTCAGAGAGAACTACAGACCACTTTGTTGTTCTTTGAAATCCAAATCCAAATGTCTTGTGTATTCTCGCTGTAACACTAAAGAGAAACAAAACTCTCATAGCTCCAGCTGACGTGGCTCATGAGAAAGCTTTAAGCGCACGTTACAGTGCACGTAGAGGGGCGCGTGTTTGATTTCCGTCAAGACGACAGCCAATCATCTGGGGAGCTGAGACAAGACGAGACTAAAGGCTTTATGGAGGAGAGGGAAAACAAACCGGCTGCTTTCATTAACACGCTCGGAAAACAAAGCACTCATTTTGCTTTGATGCATTTTAATTCTTCCTCGCCTGTTATGCAGTTGAAGCATGCTATATACCCCCCCCCCCCCCATCTCCCCCTCCCTAATCCCCTCCACTAACTCCCATTTTGTTTTCCTATGATGCCCCACCATATTTTCATGGACGATATTTACAAACTGATATATGCCAAGAAAAAAGTAAATATATATCCTAATTTCTGACCACATACCTCAATATGTAAAGAGTAACTATTAAATGTTTTGCATAAATTACTATTGCTACCGTATTACTACTACTAACTGTGGTAGTATTACTACTTCTGAATTAAGAATCGTACTTTTCAAAGTATTGAGCCTACGACTTCTATTTTTTCACTATGAAAACTAAAAAACAAACTATTCAACACCAGAGTTTTTGGATAAGATGGGCAGTGTCTCTTTCACAACAGTTTATATTAAAATGTTTGTCTGTACTGGCATATTCATACTTTTATAGTTCCATTTTCAAATTTTTATTGGATTGCATTGATTAGCCTGTAAATGTCTTTTAAAAGTGATAGAGTACTCATAAGAGTATAATATAGAATCTATCTCACTTTGTCTCACATTTCCCTGACAGGGAATACAGATGTTTAGCTCTGACAGACCTTGTGTTTGAATAGTGCTATCCATTCTATAATATAATATATGTCATAATATATATAATACAATATCATATGTCATATCATAATAATATCCCTAATTTACCTTCTGTGATAAGTGAAGTGAATTTCTTCCCACGTTACCTTCAAGGTAAATCCCGGTCTGGATTATCAAACATCTGTTCCCAATATCCTTTGTCAAAAATACCTCCTTGTTCCGATTGTGCGGAGCAGCATTTAGCGTGAGTGCGCCTGCCACAAACGGAAATAATGGCAAGATAGTTATTTCGTCTTTTGGAACCAATGTGTCAGTGGGCTACAGAGTTTGTAGACGACATAAAAGCGACTCGACATACTTTACAAAAGGTCCAAAGTGCTATATTTCTATTCTTTAAATTTGTGGCAGTCGTGTTTGGGCAAAAATGTTCTGAGGCAGATTATAACAGTAAGGGGTGTTTATTGTGCAGCCAGGAGAGGCGGTTACGCCGAGTGGATCGCCCCCCACCGGTAGGGTCCTTTAACCAATGCACAGGCCTCGTGGCGCGCTGGCGTTTAACCCGCCGCTCGCTGTGCTCTGCCCAGGTGTGGTTCCAGAACGCCAGGGCCAAGTTCCGGCGGAACCTGCTGCGCCAGGAGAGCGGCAGCGGGGACAAGGCGTCGGACGGCTCGGTGATGGCGGGGGGCACCCCGTCCGGTCCCGTCTCCGACATCTCCAACGGCTCCATGAGCCCCCCGTCCAGCACGCCCACCACGCTCACCGACCTCACCAACCCCACCATGCCCACCGTCACCTCCGTGCTGGGCGGCGGGCC
The DNA here is from genome assembly GCF_031168955.1 of Gadus macrocephalus. Lineage (NCBI taxonomy): Eukaryota > Metazoa > Chordata > Actinopteri > Gadiformes > Gadidae > Gadus > Gadus macrocephalus. The sequence continues at coordinate 10,352,522 of NC_082387.1, forward strand.
CATGGACGTGCACGAGTGCCGTAGCCCCTCACAGACGACCCTGACCAGCCTCTTCTGATAGAGGTCCATCCCCCCCCCCCCCCCCCCCGCCCCGCCTTCCTCCGACCTCCTCTCTGCTGCTGCTGCTGTCCCTCTTTGGCGAGGGGTGAAGTTCAACCTCTCCATTAAGACCCCCCTCCACCCACCCCCTGGCCCCGTCGTCTCCCCCCTACAACTGTATCTACGTCGCGAGCAGAGGACTGATGACTTCTGAAACAACATAACCTGCTACTTGGGGAGGGGAGGGGAGGGGGGGGGGATGGAACAAGACAAGAACACAGATCTGAATTTGCTCTGAGACCTTGGGAGATATTCGTGAGGCAGCCAAGCCTTACCGATGGAACGGTTGTTGTTTTCTTGACGTGTTGTCTTCTGCACAGACTTGCATTTGCATTTTTCATTGTTTACAGAAAGAGACATGAGGGGGGGGGGGAGAAACTGCTTGATTTTGAAAAACTCTTTGTTTTTTTTTGTTTTTTTTCAGAACAGTATTTATGTTGTACAGGAGTGACTGTTAGATGGATTGTAAACTGGAGGTGCAGAAATTCAGATTAAACAGGTTACAATATCACACGACAATGCCCTATGGTACTTCTTCCCTCGTGAAAACTAAACGCTTGACAGAGATGTTTGTGGCCGTGCATGAGATTAATGTGTGTGTGTGTGTGTGTGTGTTGATAGTGTGCATGTCTGTGCATCGCGTGTACAGTAACAAACATGTCTGCAGAGTGTTGCAGTAAAGAGCAAGACAAGTATTTAGTGGTCAGATGAAGAGATGGTGAACTCATTATCCCGTCAGAACATAGAACAGCTCTGGTTCTTCGTCTGCCAAATATGAACATGACATCTAGAAACTGCTGTTCTCACTTCACTTCGACTTTATAAAAACATGTTTGGAGCTACAGCAGGAGTAACCAGGAGTAGGCTGAAAACAGCTGATCCTTGTTCCAACAGACTGGGAAACTACACATTCTCTTTTAACAGATTATCACATGGGTGTTGTGATTACTGGATCAGAGTAGATCAAATAGCACCAGGTGAGGTAGTGATGACAGCATAGGCTGGGTTAAGTATTATTGTACTTTAAATTTCCATATGTTTCAATATAATGACGCTCAGTTAACTAGTACACTTTTTATTGGTATTTTGGATTCATAAGCATATTGTGATATTTATTAATATCATGTACAATTCCAACTATCATGAGAAGATATTTTTTCCATATCGCCCAGCCGAGCAGAGAGTATAATTCATTTTCCTTTACACTTACATTTCACCGTATTTTACAATCCATAGAAATCTGAATCCAAGATTGAATGATATTATAATCATTCAATCATAATAATAACTAAATAATAACCCATCAAGCTAAATCAGAGTCAGAGTTCTTTATTAAATCCAGACGGAATGGTTTGCAACTGCAGTTGAGTTTTTGGCAAACTTCCCAGTGAGGTTGTGTTTCTGTATGTTTTTCCCGATTTTCAGGAAACCATAGATAATAATATCAGAAAACCGATGTCTAATTCAAAACCTGCATGTATAGAAAGAGATTACAAATATCATATGCAATTGGTATTGATCTTCTTTTATTTCAATTAAGTACAAAATGACAATAGAAACTAAAAAAGAAAAGCACCTTGGATCACACCACAGCTTGTTGAAAGATTCCTTTTTGAGTTCAGACCCAACCCTTCATTACAGACAACACGACGCCTTTAATATCAATGTGTGTGCGTTTGTGTGGGTGGGGGGAAGGTCGTAAAGTATAGACCACGTTGTGGGAGGTGGTGTGTTTGAGGAGAAACCCCTTTAAACCACCCCCCCGGGACCCCTGCTGGTTTACCATCCCGGGATCTGAGTGTTTCCCCGGTGTCGGCCCCGGTGAGACTTTTTTGTTCCATTGTTTTCTCCGTCTCACCCTGGTACACATCCCTCCTGTCTTCGTAGTTCTGTACGAGAGAGATATACCAAAACACAGTGAATGATATCGGTTTCCCTCAAACCCAGTGTTCTCTCCCGGTCTTCTCTCTCAAGGGTGTTATTAAGCATTTTTGTGGGACCGGAGAACACACTTGGGAAGGTTTTAAAAAGTAGAGGAAGGGTTTTGTCTGTGGGTATAAAATTCCTGTCAGGCTGTGGTCTTGACTCACAGTGACCTCATGGCCAAGGCTTTGTTTGCGTCCTGCAGAACCACACACGCACGGTTGAAAGCTGTGTGTGTTTCCTGTGTAGATGTTAATCATGTTTGTGATGACCTAACCTCCTGAAGTACAGGGCTACTAAATGTGTACAGAGCGACTCCTTGTGCCCGACACAGACCTACCTCTGGTTGGGAAAGTTATGACATGATCCGGCGATGTGCTATTACACCACTCCTAGCTGCCCCTGGTTCTAATCTGCTGCTCTGAGTGGAGTGAAGAAAGTGTGGCTTTACACGAACTGATCACATTAAATGTGTGCTTGTGCCAAAAGCAGAGAGCAGTGGTGGTGGTGGTGTGTGTGTGTGTGTGTGTGTGTGTGTGTGTGTGTGTGTGTGTGTGTGTGTGTGTGTGTGTGTGTGTTTGTGTGTGTGTGTGTGTGTGTGTGTGTGTGTGTGTGTGTGTGTACGTATGTATGCATGTACGTGTGTTTGTGTGTGTGTGTGTGTGTGTGTGTGTGTGTGTGTGTGTGTGTCTGTGGGTGTGTGTGTGTGTGTGTGTGTGCGCGTGTGTGCTTATGTGTGCTTATGTCTGTGTGTGTTTGAGAGACAGAGCAGCGTTCCTCGTGCACCCCTTTCCCCATGTGTGAGCGGATTTCGTGTAGCAAAGTTAACTGCACCACTTTTAACGAGAGTACCGGGCGACACGTCTACCAAACAGGTAAGAGCACGGACAAAACCGGACACTAACTTTTTGTGTGTGTTTGGGTGTGTGTGTTTCTTGTGCGTGTAATAGTTACTCAAACATGAAGCCATCGTGGTTGAGTGCAACAACTCAATCACTGCCTCAGCTTGATCTCATGACAGAAAACAGTGCATAGGCTACTATAAAGTTTCAAGGGTGGAAATAAATATATTTTGGGCTGCCCCGGGTTTTATGTTAATGTGTGACGCAAATGTGATCCAATAATTACAAGGAATATGTCCACTTGGCATGCGTCCTGTAGAAATAACACAACAGCCGTCTAAGCGGACGTTTATTGTGTGTTAATAGCTGCATATGCTCGACTCGCTCCTAGGAATTACTTTTTAAGGAATAATAAAATGCGTGGGAAGGATTTCTTCAGGGGAACCGTAACCTTTCACCTCGCAACTTTCCAAACGCAGAATATTTTTAGGCTTAACATTGCATCTAAATACAACAGTTAACTGTAATAGTTGAATATACTGGTACAGTTATATCATTCTTTTTTTGTTAATTTAGATATTTGTTACGACACACACACACACACACACACACACACACACACACACACACACACACACACACACACACACACACACACACACACACACACACACACAAACACACTTAATTACTTACTTTTCTTTGTACTATTTACATAAGTTATGTATTGTATCTGAATTGACTGTACATTTCTTTGGATAAAAGGGTCTGCTAAACAATTACTTCCAGTAAATAGTACTTTCAACAACAACACTGAACACTTCTGTTACAATGACCAGTCACCACAACGCAGTAAAAATACCAGAATGTTTTCAATGATTTATTTTCCGCTGGTCATAGCGGAGCCTGGTCGAGGCTTCTGGTAACCGTTGTGACTGTCTGCGCCTGGGTCTGGGTGAGGTTGGCCAATGTGTTGCCCAGATGTACCCACACAGTCCCATAAAGCCGTGCGATGAAGGCTTAAAGAGGGAGGC
>NC_082387.1:10361419-10363696 GCF_031168955.1 Gadus macrocephalus
CCATAATTCAGGCCTCATATCGTGTTTATGAATGAATAACTCACACACACATTAATTAAATTGAAACAACAACTGTGTCAACAAGTTCAATATGAAAAGAGGCCGTCGTCCTTCTGTTTGTGTACTTCAGTGTCCCACGGTGGTTTGGGAAAAAGCAGACATGGGGATGGGCTGATGTGCCGCACTAAATGTCTATAATTGGTGTCAAACGCTTGAAAAACACCAGGCTGCCGGTGTGTTGAGCACCACGGTAAAACACTGTTACAGCCCATACCGCCGTAACGGTTATCTCCTGCGATCTCTCCTTGCGGTAAATAAATACAATCTAAACTCTTCTGCACACTCACATTTTATAGCCGACACTTAAGGCCTATCACACACAGAGTTGTTTACCAAGTGTGCCAAGATTGAAGCGGCCGTTCTGAACATTCAAGCGAGCCCGCCGCCTCCCACTTCGAGAACCATCTCCACGGGTCGCCACCAGGAGCTGTTACGTTAGAATTATGTGGAGAAAAGTTTTTATTGGAGGCCGCAAATGGGCCTGCATCCTGCAGAACAATAGCTCTTGGATCTCTTATTAAAAGTGAAAATGTGTACATGTGTACAAAAAAGATCAGAGAGTGTTAAATACATTTCGTGCAGGAACACAAGTATTTACACGTGCACGCATGCACGCTCACACACACACACACACACACACGCACACACACACACACACACACACACACACACACACACACACACACACACACACACACACACACACACACGCACACACACACACACACACACACACACACAGAAACACACACATACACTTTTGTTCAACTCAAGCAGGCATGGACACACAGACGGACGCATCGTAGGCAGAGCAGGTCTATAAATAAAGCGGCGTGTGATTGCGGGAAGTTGCACATGAGAAAGGTTAGCGGCGGCCGCACGGCCATTCGTCTTGTTGGATGCAAACCGCTTGATTCCCCAAATGAGTGGTGAGGATTCATCACGGCCCGTTCGCTATTATAAATCAGTTTGAACCGGTGACACCTGAACTTTCCGTGGCGGCGCGCTGTAAAGGCCACGGGCGCTGGGTCGTACCATTAACACGGGCTGATCCATTGCACGCGCATCCAGGTCAGGAAGCAGGGCGCAGCGACGCATGCCGCATGCATCAACCCAACAGCTGCAGGGAGCGGGTTCCACGCAAAGACTAAATTAGATCGTCCCCTTCTGGGTGGAGTTTACTATGTAGGAACAATGTTGTATAAAAGTGAGGAACAGAAGTGTATGGCCTTTGAAGGGTGTTATGTGTGACATCTTGGTCTGTGTTTCTGTGTGTGCGTGCCTATTTGTGTGGGGAAGTGTGATTGTAAGTGTGCTGGTTGTGTGTGTGACTGTGTGTACGTGTGTGTGGCTTTTTTCATCATGAGGTGTGTGTTTATGAGGTGTGTGTCTGAGGGAGGAAGCTGGGATGGAGAGAATAGAGTGTGTGTGCAAGTGTGTGTGTGTGTGTGTGTGTGTGTGTGTGTGTGTGTGTGTGTGTGTGTGTGTGTGGTGTGCGTGTGTGTGTGTGTGTGTGTGTGTGTGTGTGGTGTGTGTGTGTGTGGGATCGTGTTTGTGTCCAAGTCTGTGTGTGTATGTGTCCATGTGTCTAATTGTGTGTGTACATTTTTGACAAAGAAAAGCATGGATCAAGTGAAAGGTGGTGTGTGTGATCCAAGGTTTGTGTGTGTGTGTGTGTGTGTGTGTGTGCACTGGTTTTTGTCTGCTTTTTCCAAAGAGCATCCCCTCCAGTTTTTCTCCATCTCTATGCATCAATGACATCCTCCCCGGGTAAGGCACGCAACGTTCGCACACACACACACACACACACACACACACACACACACACACACACACACACACACACACACGCACAGTAGCTAGTACCAGCGAGATCTTTTATGTGGGCCAGACAATGGTAGGACCTCCCAGCAGTGCAGCTGGGCTCTCCAACACAACGCCGGTCCCACATCCCCCCCCCCCCCCCCCCTCACCCCCACCAGCACCGACCCCCAGACCCTTCTCCCAGCCTGGTCTCCTGTACTTGGAGACCGTCCTGGGCGATTGAACTGTCACTCAGGGGCCAGCTGAGGGCCTTGGGAGTGTTCCTGGGGCCCGAGCCCGTCGCCCATTGTTTCCGAAGAGTTCCCTCCTCCAGCAGCTTGTACTCTCTCACTCTCTCAATCTCCCTTTCTCTCTCTCTCTCTCTCTCTCTCTCTCTCTCTCTCTCTCTCTCTC
>NC_082387.1:10363796-10376296 GCF_031168955.1 Gadus macrocephalus
GAACCAGTCTAGAACAGATACCAAGCCTTAATATAACTAGACAGAAAAGATACCTAGCCCTAATTGAACCTGATTACTCCTTATTAGAACCAGAATAGGCCCTAAAGAACCGAAACCTAGCTGTATAGAACCAGACTAATCCTTATAGAACCTGAATAGTCCCTTATAGAACAGGTACCTGGCCCTAAGAGAACCAGACTAGTCTGAATAGATCCAGACTTTTCCTTATAGTACCATACAAGTCTTAATATAACCAGACTAGTCCTAATAAAACCAGACTTGTTTTAAGAACCAGACTAGTCTTAAAAGAACCAGACTATTCCGAATAGAACCAGACTCCTCCTAATAAAACCCGACTTGTCCTCATAGAATCAGGCTGGCCTAATATAACAGATATCCTTGTATGAGCCACATTTTCATGGGGCCTATAAGCTGTCAGCCATGACACGTCTGAGGCAAACACGACTAATCCCAGAATTATTCCCTTTCCTTTTCTGCACAAAACACAAGAGGGGAAAACACAGGAGGAGAAAATGAGACACAGCTGATCCAGCTTTATTTAAACACATTTCATCCCCTCCTCCTTCCCTTCCCCTCTTTCCCTCTCTCTCTCCTTCTTCATCTCCTCCTCCGTTCTAGTCCTGCCGTGGTCTCCTCAGAAAGCCTCCCCGTCCGATCATCTCCGGCTCTTAGTGTCAATTAAAAGTGAAATATCTGCATTTGTCAACACGTCATTTTCGGGGGCGGGCTTGTGACGCGGCCGCTGATTTGTCGCGGACGGTGTTCCCTGACACGGGCGGGCGGGCGGGCGGGGCGGGAGAAGGGTGGTGGCGACGGGGTGCCCGGGAGGAGGGAGGCGGCGTGTCCCTCATTAGACGGGCGAGGTGGCAGAAGCACGGTGAGTGGCACCGCGGCGCAGCCTCGCCCCCCCCCCCCCCCACCGCGCGCCCAACACGTCTCCCTGACACGGTACTTACCGGGACACAGACCTCGTCTGTCAGCGCTGTCACCACCACCGCCGCTGTCACCACCACGCCACCGTCGTCGCCGCCACACCACTGGCAGGGTGACGGGAGGTAATGGGGAGAGGAGGGGGGGAGGAGGAGCAGGCATTGGGGTGGGGGGGGGGGGGGGGGGGGGGGGGGGCAGGGCTGAATGTAGGCGAGGAGCTTGAGGGAGGAGCGGGGTTGGATGACGAGCACAGGGTGGGGTTGGAGGAGGAGGAGGAGGAGGAGGAGGAGGAGTGAAGAGGGGAGGAGGAGCATGGGGGGGCGGGGGGCAGGGTTGGAGGTGAGCGAGGAGTTTGAGGGAGGAGCAGGGATGATGAGGAGCAAAAGGGTGGGGTTGGAGGAGGAGGGAGAGTGAACGGGGGAGGAGGAGGAGGAGGTGAAGAGCATGGGGGGGGGGGGCAGGGGTTGGGCAGGTGAGTGAGGAGCTTGAGGGAGGAGCAGGGATGGATGAGGAGCAAAGGGTGGGGTTGGAGGAGGAGGAGGAGTGAAGGGGAGAGGAGGAGTGAAGGGGGGAGGAGCAACGTGGTCGGAGGAGGTGTGGTGGTGGAGGAGTGGATCCTCATCCTCATGCTCTTTAGCTCCTCTGCCTCACGGCTCCTTCTGAAGCCACCGAAGACCACAAGAAGCTAGTAGAACTGCTTGAAAATCGGCATTACGTGTGTGTGTGTGTGTGTGTGTGTGTGTGTGTGTGTGTGTGTGTGTGTGTGTGTGTGTGTGTGTGTGTGTGTGTGTGTGTGTGTGTGTGTGTGTGTGTGTGTGTGTGTGCGTGCGTGCGTGAAAAACAAATCTTAAAACCAGAAACCAAACCCTTAAACCTTACAAGGAAACCCTAACCCAAAAACCAAAAATCCTCCCTTCAATGATCTATCCTAACCCAAAAAACTAAAACCTTACACAAATACCAAACAGTAACCCCCAAACCAAACCCTAGATCCAAAAAACATTGTCTGAAACCTTACCCAAATAGGAAAACCCTAACCATATAGCCTACCCTTGATTCAAAAACTAAACCCAGAACCTGACCAAAACAGGAAACTCTAACCCAAGTACCAAACAAACCAGAAACCAAACCCTGAAACCCAACCTAAATAGGAAGCCCAAACCCTAAATCCAATCCTAGAACCAAAAACCAAACCCTTAAGCTGTGCGGTCTGTTTTCACGTGTTTCCCTGGAGGTTACGGGATGAATGGCAATGCCGTGTAACGCCATTGACATGCGACCAAATGGAACTGCCACTGTGAATTAAATTACAGATTTTACTGGACTTGAACATTATTGGAAACAGTTGGGATAATGTTAGCACACAACTCAACCAATTATATAACATTGGTCTAGTTGTTAGATTAGCTTTTTTTATTGCGGAAATTATACATATCATACCTTGTGTAGGATTGGTCTGAGTATTTTTTTATCACATTTACTTAGGAAATATATTATGTTGGGCAGCCTCTGTTGCATAATATGGTCTCATGAAGTAAAGAAGAAAAAGGCACATACACATATTCTCCAAATCATCACACATTTTGTTTCACTTTGAGCAATATGCAAAACAATCGCCCAACATTAAATACTATTAATAGCTTCTAGAATAGCTCTATTAGATTGTCAAGTCAATTTAACACTATAAATCCACGAGACTATTAAAGCAGTGGAGTCATAAATAAATTCCAAAAAAGTATCACATAAGGATTTTTATATAATTTTTTATCAGCGTCCTCCTCTGATATTTGAGTACCTTCATTTCAGGAATTCTCTGAATCATTTTGTCCCTAGAGACACTTAATCTCCAATTCTTACTGCAAATTGTGACAGACCAACCCTTTCTCATAAATCTGGATGAGACTCACAGCAAGTTCCTTCATAGCACAAGTCCTTCATATACAACTAAAATATGAACATAAACATAAATGTGTTATTCTAAACATCCAGCCTAAGCATTAGACTACATACCCTTGTGTTATTTTCCTTCTCATCAAATGTCTTCAAAATGGTTCAACTTTGCATAATGCCTGTGCCCAGCGCAGGAGGTAATATGTCAATAAAAATAAAATAAGTGACAAATACACAGTTCAATGAACATTCCTTTCTTGCTACATACACAAATCTCACTTATACTTGCATCACGTCCAAAAACCAACTTCCAAACAACCAAACAACCAAACAACTTCTTAAATAGGGGTCATGTTAACAACTGCATACGACTTAGGACATGTACAAGGATCTTATTTATCACAGAGTTACATAGCTAGCAAAGACTTAAGCTGAGGACTTAAAGCCGAATTGAGAGAGAGAACTCTAGAAAGCAGCAAAGCCAAGGTTGCAGTGTGCTGAACGTATCCACACCATTTCTTATATACTTTGTTCTGATAAAATGAAATTGCTGTCATGTTCCAGTCACCATATTCTTCTTTAGAGTTAATTTCTCAGAATGCAGAAGAGGAAGAGTGTCTTGTTCAGTGTTCAGTGACAATACAGCTGTCTGGAGTTGTACCTCAGGTCTGTCAGCAACAGGAGGTGACAGGTTTGTTCCTTGAAGGTTTCAAACTTGTAGTTGACACGTACCTGTCTTCCAATAGGACCTTCTTAGTGACCTCTCTGGGGCGGGACAAAACATGGAATAAGGAAAATGAGTTTACTGGAAACAATAAATCGCATGTTAGCAATTATGAGGGTTAATTTAATTGAGTGTTCATTGAACATTCGACCAATAGAGGGCAGTAAATGACAATAATACTGCTGTTAACTGGTGTCAACTTTTTCAATTTCTACTACGTGAAGCATGAGGTGGTGAGAATCTGCCACCCATTTGATACAAGCCTTTTAATTTGTGTCTTACCTGGCCAGGTGTAGAACAGCCTCCAGGACATTGGACCCGTCTTTAGCACTTGTCTCACAGAACATAGCGTTGTAGGTCTGTTGAAGGGACATTTTTAAAATTATCCGTCATAATTAACACTATTAAAAAGGGGTGTCTCAGTGTATGTAACTATTTATTGAGTTATATTTTGCATGCATGTATGTGTGCATACATGTGCAAGCATTTGCAATGCGTGTATGTTCCTGTTTATATAAATGACAGCTATGTGTGTATGTGCGTGAGTGTGTCTTACCATAGCTAGTTTTTCTCCATAGCTGGTAGGGACACAGACTATTCCTTGCTGCCTCATGTCACACTTGTTGCCTACCAACATGATGGGTATGTCATCATGTGACAAATCCTGAGAGAAGCGTAGGAGACCAGATTAAACCAGGAAACAACATTGACACAGGCACAGCGTATGAAGAGTTTGCCTGTCTACTCAGGTTTCCATGGTGACGCCCATATAGAATACTACCTTATATCCTATGAGCCCTCTATGCTTTTAGGACACTAGACTATACGCATAAACACAACAACAAGCAAATACTCATCAGACATAACTCACACAAAAAAGAAGAAGAAAACAAACAAAATACAAATTACGACAGCACAGTTTTTGACATAAACACTTATTTTTGTTTCTGCAGTTTGCCTGTGAGCAATCATCGTCACAAAATCAGAAACAATGACCAAACAACAAATAGCACATTAATTCTCACGCCAATAGCTTAGCACAATTAGCACTTGGCAACTGACGTGGCAATATGCTCACACTTGCGTATCTGCTGCATGTGAAAAGAGGATAACAAAATCAACCAGGTTTATGGCCAATGTTCTGTTACTTTAATTGTCTGAAGAGTATTGTCATCTTAGAAAACCTGCCATCGAGATATAAAACGACAGAAACGACATTGCTTTATCATAAGAAGTAAGAAAGTAAGCGGTGGATTTATAGTGTTTGTGTGAAAGTTGTGGTGAATATGTGTGTAAGTGCTAGCGGACAGTGTGTGTGTGTGTGTGTGTGTGTGTGTGTCTGTGTGTGTGTGTGTGTGTGTGTGTGTGTGTGTGTGTGTGTGTGTGTGTGTGTGTGTGTGTGTGTGTGTGTGTGTGTGTGCGTGTGTGTGTGTGTGTGTGTGTGTGTGTGTGTTTGTGTGTTTGTGTCTATGGGTGTGTGTTTTGTGTGTAGTTTTGTGTGTGTGTGAGGGGCAGTGTGTTACCTCGATCATGTCAACCCATTCCCTCACATTGAGGAAGCTCCTTTCACAGGTGACATCGTACAGCAGCAGCACGCCTTCGGCACGACGGAAGTAGGACTTTGCGATGCTGCGGAACCTAGCCAGTCAAAGTACCTTTTATTTGTAGCCCTTAATGACAGGTACAATGTCAAAGGGCTCCACAGGCTGCATTATGCTGAACCCCCTAACTGTAGTCCCCCCAAAAGAGCAAGGTAAACTCATTTATCAAGGAAGAATCCTTGAGAAGGAACGCAGAACGTTACATGTTCACCTTATTAAACTTGTGGTTCACTTCACGCTAAATGACGGAGCATACAATGCTCACAGATGCAGGCTTTTATGCATATTTTAGTTTGATGTGTTTTCCATGTAAGACCAGTTTGGTTACTTAAAATATTTACAATGCAGATTGTAATAGTAGTCTACAAGCAAAGACAGTAAGAAAGACACAGACAGACAGCCCTACCTCTCCTGTCCTGCAGTGTCCCATAGCTGAAGAACAGTAGGCTCTCCGTCAACAGTGAGAGTCTTCATCTGGAAATCCACTCCTGGGGATAATTACAACTTAACAAATTAAACAAGTTCACTATAAGCATAGCAAGCATATTTTGTTGAAAGGATTTGTCTCGAGGGAAGGATATTAACACTAGATATAAAAAATAAAATAGTTCCCGCACTTCCCGCATGCTCCTTTCACATAGCAAACGGATCACAAGCAATGAACAACCGGGGATACTGTTATCAGTATAATCGACAGGAAGACTTTCCAGCTAGGAGAGGTCATAGAACAGTATATGTGATAACTTTTCTGAGCACACAGCTCTGGTTGTCGTACGGGAAAATTCCCAGGAAAGTCAAGTCATATGAAAGTGGGACATAAACAAATTAGGCTCGGTTACATTTATTTATCTTCTGCTCAGGCTGAGGCTCGATCCTTCGAGGCTGGGGCAGCAGCAGGGCTAGGACAACTGAGCTGCTTGACCGTCATTAAACGCAACGACGACGTAGCCAATTATCTGACCAATCATAACCTCCCAATAACCGAGCCAATCATGTTTGCTGTCTGTGGCCATAAGGCCGGTTGGATTTCTAAATTTAGGATGTCATCGGTGAAGAATGGCTACGACACTTCCCATTAGGATGCACCCATGTATCCTTGATCGCCCCCCCCCCCCGAGCCGATTTGGTGGTCGATTGAGCTTCTCGTCAAGCTCGCCCAATTGCAATGGAGATTGAGGAAACCGTTTGGGGAATAACAGGAAGTGCGATGCAAAAGGCGATCGATTTAAAATCGACCGTGCAGCAGCGGCAGTGTATTTGCCTGGCAAGTGCACTTATCACAGCAGACACGGCCAGAGAGAGTTTAGACTGTGTTGTCTGGTGTTTCATGAAAATAATCTCGCCCACCATCTCTTCCGACCTACCCAGAGTAGCGCTGCCATTCAATTTAAACTCGTTCTTGCAGAGGCGGAGGAGGAAGCTGGATTTGCCAACGGCCGCGTCCCCGGCCAGCACGATGCGGTAGGCCTTCTCCGACGACATGAAGCCCAGCTCTACACAGTCCCTCGGCCTCTCCTTAGAGACCCATGAACCACAGGAAAGGATATGTAAGAGACCACATGAGGTAGGAAAGACAAACAAGAGGCAGTACTGTTATTAGCACATGAGATGTAAACATCATGAGGCACTTATCAATGGCAGACATTTATGCCGTTCCCCCTTATTGCTTTGCTAACATGCTATTTCAAATTTAATCATTACAAATTTGATCCAAAAGACTGATGAATTTAGGTAGGCTGCAGGCATTGGGATAACAACCCTGAATCCTTTTCCTCAAGTGTAAAACCCCCCAGGCACTAGAATAACTGCGCCAATCAATTGTTTTTCTTTTCACTTTTCAGTTATGAACAACCGCCCTCCAAACCTGCATTTAATGTTCATATGTCTCGTCCCTTACCTGAGCCGTGAAGGCAGTAAGGGCTTTGCGAGTCGTGTTGGAAGTCCCAGAATTCTTTCTGCTGACAGGCTGAGATGTCATCCAGTCCAAACCACTGTCAGACCCAAACTGTGAATCCCCATCTTGTGCCTCCGTTGGCTACGCAGTAAAGACAAACCATCCAATGGGTCAATTCAATGTATGTAGATTACATATCCAGTTTTCTAGGGCAAGAGACACACAACAACACAATGACAACACAACTACTCTAATCGCCAATGTCAACCTAAGAAATTACAATTTCTCAGAAGTACTGCGATCAGAATTAATTAGTAAATTTGGTGACGATAACAATGCACTGTATTCAATATAAAAGTCATTACAAACTTAAGGTTATGCCTGCTTGCAGGTATGTGGGACTTACATCAACCTCAGAGTAATCTCCCGTCATGCTATCCTCAGTGTCATTCACTCCTCGGTTCACCGCCTTCGCCTCCTCCTCCTCCTCGTCCGCCTCCTTCTCCTCTTCTTCCGTCGTCTCCTCCGCCACCTCTTTCCCTTCCACCTTCTCCTCCTCTTCTTCTTCCTCTTTCTCCCCCTTTTCCTCCTCCTCCTCCTGACATTTGACCTCGGGCTCAGAGTCGTACTCCCCCCGCGAGCCCCTCAGCGTGGACAGCCCACTGTCCATGCAGCTCTCCGGCAGGCTGTCCTCCTCACACTCGCTGCTGTGGCGTCGGCGGAGGCCCGGGTCGCACATGGCCAGGGCCAGGGCGTCACAGCTGGGCCGACGGCGGTACAGGCGCTCCTCCGGCTCCTCCTCCGAGCGCTCGTACAACCTATGATATGTTAGAACACAAAAGATAAGAATGTCTCCACCCCAGTCTACCTGCAGCCTTGAGGAACAGGCCCTGACTCCTATGTGGCCCTTCAGTAGCCTGGAGACCATCTTGATCATGTCACCTCTCATTGTCTTTCGCGGCACCGATCAGTCTGGACATCCATTTAAAGACAATGACAATGTCATCAGGACCAATCAGAGGCTGTTGTAGTTGATGACGTAAACGGGCCAATCAGGGGACTGTGTTGTAGTTGATGATGTAAAATATAGGTCACCGCTGGAAAAACCAGACTTGCGACGAGTGGTAACCTTAACTTTAGTAGAGTACAGGCTATTGATAGATTTGTTTGTAATGTTATAAATAGTGAAGGAAAGTTTAATCTGACCTACTGGCTTTGCTGTGTTTGCTTTATGGTGTCGTGCTCACTAGAACAGGACACAAATTGTTACCTATTTCCTGTTGGCGCCTATTTAATACTTATCTGTCTTGCTTCCAAAACATTTTTTTAAATCCACTTTAAAGTGCTGTCACATCGCTCACTTTGTGCAAATAAAGTTGTCGAGTTGTAGGCATCATTATGTTGTAAATTCATGCAAATGCCATGCAAGTGGAGCTACCTGTTCAAACCAGATACATTAGCTACAAGGAGAGAAATGACTCAGAGGAAGAGAACAGCCCTCAAAACAAATCAGAGATCTGTGCATTGGCTTTGTACGTCAGAGGCTGACATACTTTTAAAAGTACGTCCAAGTACTTTGATAGGCAGAGGCTTAAGAACGGATTTAAACAAGCCTTGTTCATACATAGTACCTTTCTCACACTCAACTTTTAACATGGTGTGTGTGTGTGTGTGTGTGTGTGTGTGTGTGTGTGTGTGTGTGTGTGTGTGTGTGTGTGTGTGTGTGTGTGTGTGTGTGTGTGTGTGTGTGTGTGTGTGTGTGTGTGTGTGTGTGTGTGTGTGTGTGTGTGTGTGTGTGTGTGTGTAGGTAGGTTGGGTTGTGTGTGGGTGTCTGTGTATGTGTGAGACAGAGAGAAAGTATGATAGTCAAATTGATGGTAAGGATGAAATTGTGCATTAGGCCACTCTATGAATCTCGCTTTTATGTACTTCAGTTTCAGCTGCCTGGACAAGTTGAAGGAAGTCAAATAAAATTGCAAAAATTATAAAATGAATACGGAATCATCAATGACTTCTCTTAATGCTGTGGAACCTTTTTGCAATAATGGTAAACTAATTGACCATTCATTATTGGTTAACTAATTAACATTAGTAGCATTAACTGATCGAAATCGGTTAACAATTCTCATGTGACAGGAAGGGAATGCTTACAATTAAGGATTAAGTCAAATACTATTTAGTTTGTATCTTACCTGTCGATTAAGGCGTACGGTGACGAGTAGCAGATGCTTTTGCTTCTGTTTTTCTTGAAATCCGTCACACTGCCTCCTGTCTGCAGAAAACAACATCAGACGTGAATGTTCTTTTGCTCTTACGTTGATATAGCGATATGTGTGTGTTTTAATGCATAGAAGGTGTGTGTGTGTGTGTGTGTGTGTGTGTGTGTGTGTGTGTGTGTGTGTGTGTGTGTGTGTGTGTGTGTGTGTGTGTGTGTGTGTGTGTGTGTGTGTGTGTGTGTGTGCATGGGCACTTGCCTTGTTGCCCCTCTCCAGTGATGTCCTTAAACCATCGTTAGAGTCATGAAGCTTCCTGTTTGCCAACCTTCATACATTAAAAAAAAAAGGTATACGTTTGTTTTATTCCACAATATATATATATATACATATATATATATATATATATATAAATATGTTCACCAACCAACAATTATTTGTAGTGTACTTTGTGCATACAACTGTGTGTGTGTATATGTTCGCGTTGCGTGCATGCATGTGTGAGTGTATATCACAGAGGGTGGGTTTGTAATGTGATTTGCATACTTACTGTAGCACCTCTATCTGTCTCTCCAGACTGTCCCTCTCATCAGAAAACACTTTCATCATCTCTTCGTCTCTGAATCATTAAGAAGCAGGAATTGGTCAAATGAAAGCACAGCTTGAAGAAACACATGTCTGTCATTGATTAGTAATAATTATCACACGGATGTTGAAGACAAATAGTATGAAAAATGTTCAGTATGTTAATTTATGAATGGACAAATATTATCTCTCTCAAAGATACACCAGCACAAACATGCAGGCGGTAACGTATATGCAGCCTCAGACTGTGTGTTTTCTCAGTCTGGATTCCCTCATTGTTGCCCGGTTGCTGGGGTAACCCTGCCGAGGCAGTCATTGTGCACGTGAAGTCACACCAGGATATCCTGTTGCATGCAACATAAACAGCCCCGGGACTCGGGAGGTGTCTGTCCGTCAGTCTGTCTAGGGGGGCGTGGCCTCCCCTCTCACCCACCCACTGTTTATCCATTGCCTCTGGCCAATTCTGCCTGAAAGTGTCTGTCTGTTATTTGCTTATCGGTCACGACCGCATTAAAAGATATCCATCGGAGAAAAGTACTGCACAGGCAAACACTGAGTTAGCGACAGAAATCACAATTACCTCTTTAATAATCTCAGCACGAATTAACCAACAGAGCATGAAGTATTCTTCAGAGCAAAGCAATTATAAATAAATAAATGAACAAGCTAAAAAAACGGTGGGGGGAAAGTGGTGTTTATAAACCCAATGTCACCCCTAACTCTACAATTCAAACTTTAAACCCAAATCCACTTGGAGGCCAGACTGAGGTCTCACCGTTCAGAGTTCATGCTTTGATCCGTCAGGTCGGTCTTCAGAGAGTCCATCTCACTCTGCAGACAGGCGATGTTGGTCTGGGACTTCATGAGGTCCTGCTTCAACCGCTGGTTCTCCTGAGGAGGAGGGGAAGAGGTGGAGGAGGAGATAGAAGAGGTGGAGGAGGAGAAAGAAGAGGAGGGGAAGGAGGAGGAGGAGAAGAAGGGGAAGAGGTGGAGGAGGAGATAGAAGAGGTGGAGGAGGAGAAAGAAGAGGAGGGGAAGGAGGAGAAGGAGGGGAAGAGGTGGAGGAGGAGATAGAAGAGGTGGAGGAGGAGAAAGAAGAGGAGGGGAAGGAGGAGGAGGAGGAGAAGGAGGGGAAGAGGTGGAGGAGGAGATAGAAGAGGTGGAGGAGGAGAAAGAAGAGGGGAAGGAGGAGGAGGAGAGGGTGGGGAGGAAGAGGAGGAGGAGGAGGGTGGGAAAGAAAGAAAACGAGAGGGCGAAAACAATCAAGGTGGATTATAAGAGAGGAGTTTATATTGCCTTAAGCAGGCAGATGAGGGCTAGTTCCATAGATCTTCATTGACGTGTGAAGTGCCAGTTCAATATCCTGAAACTATATTGTGTCTGTTGCACTATTTTGTGTTTGTTGTACTGTGTGTGCATGCTTTGATAAAAAATACTTTTGAAAAAAAGTATTCCCTTCTTTTCAAAGGGTTTTTAAGAAGAGCTTTTTAAATATATCTTAATCGACTGAACATTTGGTGTATGAAATATAAAAGATAAAGAAACCTCAGAGAGGCCTTCATACACTTTTTACAGAAATGTTTTCACTGTTTCTTCTGCTTCTAGTATCTCTGGAAGGAGGGATCCTTGTGTGCTCCGTTTCTTCCTCCCTCATACTGCGTTATGGGGAGTTCTTTACTCTCCATTTTGAGAGCTCATGGTCACAGCATGTCCTATACAGTTGGCATTTGAAGCCATTTAAATGGTCTGTTATTGTGATAACGATCTATGCAAATTAACCTGACCTGACTTGACCTTAAACAAGGCTGGTGCCGTTAAAAAGTCCTGTCTCTGAAATCAAACTTACTATCGTGAGCTCGTTGATCCTCTTCTTGAGGGAGAAGCTCTCATCCCTGTTGCTGATGTTCTTGAACTTCTCTTCTATCTGGTGGAGAACATAAATGTTAGCACCATCAGGGAGACGTGTTGAATTATTAATGGATTCAGTGATCTATTTCTGGGTATGATTCCCGCTGAATGAGACAAATCACTGATATGGGTTATCTTGTTGCAACAGTAGAGCACAGGAACTACCTAACAAATGTTATTGACAGCTATCATGACGGTGATTTTTGTAACACTTTTCTAACAGCTCATTGTGGACATGAGTAGGAGCATGTTTACATGCAAACCTGTCGATCAGGATTTATGGGCTATGATTTAATGCAGTGACGGGTTAACAGACACTAGCAGTGCTAAGTTAGCCTACTTGTGATGTCTGCGTAATATGTTCTGATTCAAGAAGATTGAATTATCTCTGGTCAGACGCCTTGAACTTTGTAAATGCAGCCTGTGTTGTTCATCAAAGAGTTGACTATTCACACTTTTGTGAATAGTATAATGTTCAAAGGAACAGTGAGTTATTCATGGTTTGTTCATGTGGAGCTGAAACTTTAGCTAGCTAATTTCCCATCCATTCAACATTGTCCACCTTCAAAAAGGTCAAAGATGCATAACGTAACAAACTTTATAAAAGCAATTTAAGATTAATACAATTCAGGCCAGCAGTTATACACTGTTCTATTCCAAATACAAAAAATCTCATACATACATATTGAGTGAGGGCATTGTGTGAAAGTCCATTTAATTCTTATTCTGTTATT
>NC_082387.1:10378796-10386296 GCF_031168955.1 Gadus macrocephalus
ATGTCTCCTCCTCCCGACTGCCGCCGATGCTTCGCCGGCAGTCCGTCAGCCCCGGCGGGGGGAGCTCGGCGGCAGTCCGGCACAGAGAGGGATTGTACTCCCGGAACTGAGCTGCCGCCGAGTTCACCGCGCCGGAGCTGCTCGTCCCGCCTTCCACAAAAAAACCTTAGCTATGCTCTGATTGGAGGGGAGTGGGGAAGTGGGAGGTAATATTGAAGTGCGCCTCTTCAGGAGGGGGCGCCGAAACGGACTCGGCTCGTTTGGTAACTGTAGGCGGGGTACTTTCAGAAATGCATATCTCACTCAAAAAATCATTTTTTCAAAGGTTGTATGCGTGTGGGAGCACCAGAGACCCAAAACAACCCCCCAAATCCCAGGAAAAGTGTTGTTTTCATAATATGTCCCCTTTAATGATGGTCTATCAGAGTTTGTGTTTGAAGGGTGCTATACACATAAACAGGGTTTGGTCATATCAGTGTTCCTAAAGTCTGTCCTAATGTCAGTGTAAGGGTTAGGGCTGGTGTTTTCACGCCCAAAAGACAGTAACGCAGACTCAGTTTTTTGCATTTGTTATCTTAACCGTAAGGTAAATATATTGTAGGTATGTTTAAGACAGGGTGTCAACCTTGTGTTTATGTGTGATGTGGGGTTGTGTGTGTGCGTGTGCGTGCATGCGTTCTTGCGTGCGTGCGTGCGTGCGTGCGTGCGTGTATGTATGTGTTTGTGCGTGCCTGCGTGCGTGCGTGCTCTTGAATACCGTTTGACAGCCAGTGCTAGGTTCTCCATTTCCCCGTTGTGCTGTCTGATCTCCTTGGTGAAGTTGAGGATGACCCTCTCATACTGCTGCATGAGCCGGGGCTCTGTCAGACGGATGTTCTGGTACAGAGTCGCCGCCTGCTCCTTCCTGCAGCACCGACACAGAGCGTCCAATCATGGCATATTATTTATTAGTCTTTATACCAAAAAAATTGGTTTATAATGAATAGGATTATAATGAATATGATTCCAAAAATCAGAAAGGTCTGTTCATTATGTATTTTGTAACTCAATGTGTGAACAGTGATGTGCAGACTTTCCACTAAATGTCAATAATAATGTAACCGTTAAAATAAATTCGGCAAACATTCTCCGAAAGAAGTCACAGTTTCAATCGAACACCACATGATCCCCTGGTCGATTAAAGCGTTAAATGGCGTTCCGACAAGCTTAATTAACATGAATGAAGTGCCTGTGATAGAATGTTGACACCGAGAGCCTGGTTCCTGTGTGCTCCTGTGTCACCTCAGGCGGTCTGAAGTGGGTCATACGCCGAGAAGATGTTGGCGTGTTTGCATTGCGACAGGCTGCCCAGGCTATGATCCCAGAGCAAATAGACACTAAGGCAAGAAACATGATATTTTTTTAAGGCATCACACACACGCACACAAACACACACAAACACACACACACACACACACACACACACACACACACACACACACACACACACACACACACACACACACACACACACACACACACACACACAAACACACACAAAGTGAATAAGCGATCTTATGGTCAAGGGCGGAACATTGACCACGAGGATCAAGTCCGACACACAGCCTCATGTGCACATATAATTTAACTTTATTGACAAAAGCTTTTACCACTGTTATTACTTCTTAATTATAGTAAAAAAAAAAATACATCTTCATTTCACTTGCTATTATATCATTTCTAAAATACGCTTTTAATATTAATCTTGAAATCAAAGAAGGAAGAGCTTGCTTCAGAGCTTTTCTTGGCTTAGCCGTCAATTAATAAGATGGAAGCAAGCATCATCTGAGCCAACACTTCACAAGATAACAACTGTCAAACATACTGACTATATTTGCTTGGTCATCCAAGTCAACTGATTAATTACTTTTATGAGTGGATGATAAGGAATTTGGATAAGGAGAACCTATTATTAAAGATATTAGTTTAGAAGATACGACATGCAAACACTACATTTTCTGCCTCTTCCAGCCTATTTAATTGCGATGAAGTCTAATCTGTTGCGTTTGATCGATTTCCTCTTCTCCTATACTGGGACATGCCTCCCAGAACAGAACCATGTTTTGCTTTGTTTGGAAGGGTTTGATTGGTGGTGATATCAAGCTAAACTTGCAGTTAAAAATATACTGTATTCCTCTGTTTATCGGCCTAATGGTGGCTCCTTAGTGGCAGGTGCACAGAGGTGGTGTTATAGCCTACATGGAGAGTGGGGTTGTCCACATAAGTCCTACAATTATTAATTGTAGCAATTAATAAACAGGAGATCTTTAAACTGTTTTCGGTAGCCTTAAGTCACATTCAGACACCCCATGTGACAAACAAGCACACATACACTCAAACACACCGTGCCACCGTGCCACCGTGCCACCGGAGGGATCTGAGGGACTTCAGGGATCCGAGGCGTCGGAGGGTTTTGAAGGATCTGTGTGTTTTGAGAAATCTGAGGGATTGGAGGGGTCTAAGGAACCTGAGTGGTCTGAGGGTTTTGAGGGATCTGAGGGGTTTGAGGGGTCTTTGGGGCCTGATGGTTCTAAGGAGTCTCAGGGTTTTGAGGGGTCTGTGGGATCTGATTAAGTGTGGTGGGAGAAGATGACACACCACCGTCAATACATGTCTGTGATCGGAGCTTGCGTCTGACTATTGTCGACTAAGTGGAGCAAGTTTGGACCTTCTAGCCTCACAAAGATCCCCTTCTCTGCAATGTGGCCGGTGAAAGTTCCCTTGGTGAAGTCGGTTGGCACGCACCTAACCCTAACCCTAACACGCACATACACACACACTCACACACACAAACACAAACAAAACAAACACACACACGCACACACAAGTAAAAAGTAAAAAAATAAAATCACACCAAACAGAAGCCTGGGTTGTTGAACTTCTTTCAAATTCTCTGCAAGTATACCTCTGAATTCTGCTTGACGTGAACTGGACACGGCAGGAACATCTGTTGAGTTGTAACACAAACACACACACACAGACACAGACACAGACACAGACACACACACACACACACACACACACACACACACACACACACACACACACACACACACACACCTGATAAGTGTCTCACCTGGGTATGAACATCGCCTGTTCTCCCAGCCTTCTCTCGAAGTCCTCCCAGGCCACGGAGCCATCCGCCTCCAGCATCCCTGGGCCGTTCACGTAGCGTTCCTGGAAGCCGTTGATGAACTCTTCCAAGGTAACCGTAGCGTCTTGGTCTACGTCCAGCTGGTCGAATATTCTCTCCGGTTCGCTCACCGACACTCCGAGCTCCGAGCAGAGGGTTAAGAACTCACATTTTTCAA
The DNA here is from genome assembly GCF_031168955.1 of Gadus macrocephalus. Taxonomy (NCBI): domain Eukaryota; kingdom Metazoa; phylum Chordata; class Actinopteri; order Gadiformes; family Gadidae; genus Gadus; species Gadus macrocephalus. Next base: position 10,382,147 of record NC_082387.1, read on the forward strand.
TCCGCCCCGAATGATTCGCATCATAGGCGTGGAAGAGCGTGCGCAGCCGCTCCTGCTCCAACGCGCTCATGCCCAAAGGCACCGCGCTGCCCTGGCTGGATGAATAAGGGAGTTATTGGCACTCTCAAAGAAGCTTACTTGGACACTTTGTTCCCGTTAATCCTTGTAAACAACACGATGTCCGAAAACAACAGCCATCCCAGTTTACATCTGTTCGTTTATAAGTTCCAAATATGGCTACAAATCCGAAATTGTTCCATTATAGTTGCTGTTCTTGCGTTTTGTCATACAAAGGTAGGACTGTAGGTCGTTTCCTAACCCTTGTTGACACGTTTCGTTTGAGTGGGAGAAACCCCGTTTGTGAGGGTGTTTCATCAGGTATACAGGTATGCCCGCGGCCCATCGCCCGCCCCCTTTCCAGTCTGGGACAAACAGGGAGTTTTGGGCGCTCTGCCATGAGTGCGCTTACCACCTGTGATCGACTAAATACACTTCAGCCATGTGATATAAACTCTGAACACACAGCACAGTTTATACGAGCACGCAGTTCAGATCACAGGAAATGAGTCGTTATGCCAAACCTCTATCCAGATCAGTATTTTACCATATGATCATTTAAAACAAAGGCCTCACAGGCTATCTGGTCTAATTAATTTGTAGCAACTTAAACTTAAACACACAGTTGATATGAAAACACAAGGTATCAAATTAGATTTGAGCTTTCAGTGGTAGTATCTGCATTTTTTCTATGCCTACTTTGCCTATTCGTCTGTTTAACCATTCCTCCCCCTCTTTAAACAAACAAACAAACAGCCCATAAACACACAATAACAATGTTGGTGTATCCTAAAACCATGACTCCTGTGGCAATGCATTATTCATTATCATTTGTATTTATTTAATTTATTTATTGAGGTGTTAAAGTAATGTTAGTTTAAGTATTATAATGTATATGTTGTTTATATATTCAAATGTGTCTTGAATTGTAATAATTATCACTCACTATTGATATTTGAAATTAAGTAATAACTTCCTCACAGGGAAGTTATTACTAAAGACATACTAAAGACAAAAAGGCAGACTAACATATATTTCTAGATTGTGTTCATCCTCTTCAAAGCAAACGTAGAGGTGGCCATGTTGAGGAACTTTCCCACCTGCAGAGAGTGAAATGAGTGTGTGTGTGCAACATTAGCAACATTAGCACTACTGCTCATTGATCTCCTCCTGGGTCAGAAGGGTTTCAATAAGCCCGGTCCATGATCTACAGATGCATGATTCCGTCCCTGATTATCTTATGCATGGAGCTATTATCAATCCCACATAGTGTTGTGTGATTGCAGATCACCACCACCACCTTTTTAGGATCACTCCATAGCCATGTTTGATTGAATATTGAATTAAACTCCTTTGAAATATATTTTCAGAGATAGTTAGGTCACCTCTCTAATCTTTCATATAAACAAAGATATATATATACAAACCTTTTAATATCAATGATATAACGCAGTTATAGCAAAGTTCGATCATAACTTATTTATGTCATTACTAACATAAATGGCTCTTTTCCTGATCCTTTAATGCCACATCTCCATCACTAAACGTTTGGCCTTTTGTAATGTGCCTATCCACATTAAAATATGCCACACACACACACACACACACACACACACACACACACACACACACACACACACACACACACACACACACACACACACACACACACACACACACACACACACACACACACACACACACACACACACACACACACACACTCACTTTCAATTAAGAATAAAGCATGTCAGACATTTTGACAAACACATGATTTATTGACATCAGCTTGATCATTCTCTGAAAAAAACCAGTGAAACAAATTAGATATTGCTTAAAGGTTAATTCAAATAAACATACACAAACTAGTTGTGTGTGTGTGTGTGTGTGTGTGTGTGTGTGTGTGTGTGTGTGTGTGTGTGTGTGTGTGTGTGTGTGTGTGTGTGTGTGTGCGTGCGTGCGTGCGTGCGTACGTGCGTGCGTGCGTGCGTGTGTGTGTGTGATTGCGTGGTTGTGCTAGTGTGTGTCAGGGCAGAGGATCCACTTTAACACTTTCATGGACTTCTCTGATCTCTCTCTCAGAGGGGATATCAGCGCAGCCATACAGATGAAGAAGCTTTAACCTGGTCAGACAGACAGACATTCAGGTTGTTCAGCAGATAGATGGGCAGACAGATTATTATTAAAGTGCATTTTTAGGAATGTCATAGTTTGTGTTGTTGTTGTTTTTTGAAAATAAATTCAAGTGTCAAAAGATTGCAGCACTTATTCCCCCTTTCAGTTTTACAGTTTCCCCAAACACTGCTGATCTGTGTGAATCCTTGTCATTTGTTAGGTGAGTGTGATTTGTTTACTTCTTGCAGTGCCGACAGAGACGGAGAATGTTTTCTGGGCTGATGTGGCAGAAGCTGAGCTTGACTGTATGGAGGTGTTCATGACACCTGTCTGCCAGTACAGCTAGCCTGTAACAGAGAATAACACTTCAACTAGGAAGGGAGATTCAGGTCGTACAGGAGCAAAGGAACCGTGGAAATAAATAGAGAGAGCATCAAAATATACACATAAATAGGGATACAAATGTCATGTAGATCACCCTCTGTTTCCAGTGCTAGTGGAGCTGAGGTCCAACATTTGCAGCCCCCTGCAGCACAAAGCTACACACTGGACACCTGCATCAGTGACTGCTTTGCAACCACTCACATCTAGGGATCTGGAAAACACAATTGGATACAGTTGGAAAATCCCATCTTTTGACTCATTTTTTAGTAGGCCAAAATATGTATGCGATGTGTAATTGTGTGAATGGTTGTGTGTGTGTGTGTGTGTATTTGTGTACGTGTGCGACTGTGCGTAATGCATGCGTGCATGTGTGTACGTGTGCGTGAATGCATGCTTGTGTGTGTGTGTGTGTGTGTGTGTGTGTGTGTGTGTGTGTGTGTGTGTGTGTGTGTGTGTGTGTGTGTGTGTGTGTGTGTGTGTGTGTGTGTGTGCGTGCGTGCGTGCGTGCGTGCGTGCGTGCGTGCGTGCGTGCGTGCGTGCGTGCGTGCGTGCGTGCGTGCGTGCGTGCGTGCGTGCGTGCGTGCGTGTGTGTGTGTGTGTGTTGTTTTGTGATAAACCCCCTCAAAGAAAATAAAGACAGAGTATGAAAGAAGATAAAGTGCTGCTGAGGAGTTCAATCATATCATGGTAAGTCAAACGCATCATGCCCCACGAGGAATTCAAGCAGCTCATTCAAAAACAGTTTGTTTGATTACCTGATGTATGGAGTGTGAGAGCAGATGCTGTTGAGTGTTAGGTCAGAGACCCCCGGACAGGAGGCCAGGCTGAGGCTCTGAAGGCCAGGACACTGCTGGAGTAAGCGGTCCATAAGGCCATCGCTCACCTGTGGAGTGGTAGGTGTGTGGATGGGAACGCGGACAGAATCACTAGCCTGCTTGTGGACCACTCAGGGTTTAATAGCTATTAGTCATTGGCTAATAAATCTGATACAACCATTCAGTCACAACCCTTGATAATATATATGTTTCTTTTTCCATGGGATATTTGGAGTATATGTGTCTGCAGGGACAATTTAACTTAATTTTCCTCAAATATTGCGTGACAAAACGGTGTCGAGACAGAGGTATATAAAATATACAATAGATATACATACATAAATAAACAAAGGGAGATGGGGGGGAAAGGAGCAACAGAGAAAAAATAGAATAAAATATGAGTGTGATGAAGTATGGGAAAAAGGTACAATGGCACAAAACTTACTGCCTGCAGTCCTGTAAGGTTGAGGGAGAGGAGAGATTTGAGCTGTGATGTCATCAGTGTGAGACAGCGTGTGTTCACCTTTGGCACTTGACCGATATTTAGGTGTTTGAGACCCGGACACAGCTAGAATGTGAAACACGATAAGTTTGCAGGTGCTCGATTTCCAAAATATAAATAGATTTACATTCAAAACATTGACTGAAACATTAGTTCAGGGCACTGCTTTACCCAGTAAACTTTCTCCAGACAAGAGGAGCTTAGGAAATGACAGCCAAATACCTCCAAAGTAGACAGACTGATGGAAAACAAAAGAAACATGATGATCACACAACAC
>NC_082387.1:10391296-10398796 GCF_031168955.1 Gadus macrocephalus
TCATGGGCTCTGTGGCTGTGCTCGTTCTGGCTGCTTCTCTCCTTTGTTGATGTTTAAAACGCTGAGTCGAAGAGGATGGAGTCATTTCACAGCAATTGGCAGGTGAGGTCGTTTGACCCACAGTTTCCCCGTCCTTAACGTTATCTGCTTCGGTTCCATGGTTCCATGAACGATGTGCTCTCCGGCCCTGTCGGAGTTGATCCAGATGAGCCATGTAGAGCAGGTACTGCTCGTAGACTGAGACGTCGGCTGCTCTTTCAGAAGCAGAGCAGAAGGTCAGGTTTGCTGTCTCTGTGTTCGGTTTGGATTCCTCTAATTCCTTGTAGCTGCTAGTCTTCGGAGGATCCCCGCACCGTGAGTCACAAATTTGCTGTTTGGACCAATCCTGCAAAGTTTTGACCTCTGGTTTCTGCTCACATACAACTTTCTCATCTTCTACCTCTGTCCTACTTTTAACGTTGTCCTTCATCTCTAATTGAGGCAACCCCTTCTGATGTGTGGGCTGCCAAGATAAGGAAAGAACTGCTGCTTGAGTCTTAGCATAAACATTTTTAGGTGAACAATCAATAATAGGCTTCCCGGTGGTGGTACTTCCAGAACAGAAGGGAGGGTGGTTTTTAGTTCTGTTCTGAGCTGGCGATGAGACAGACTCATTCATAAAGTGAGTATCATTAGAACATTCAACACAATGATTCTCTTCGCAGTGGCAGTCAGTTCTGTCATGTATGGTTGCGCAGTGCCTTTGATCAAATGTGTGAAAGTCCCTAGTTGGGAAGGAGTTCTGTGCGCTAAGATAACGAATTTCTTTGAAGCGGATATCCTTGTGGGCTGTAGTCTCCCTGATGTCAGACCTAGAATCCTCAGAACATTTCACAGACTTGAAAACAGACAGAGTATTAGTTTCATCAGAAGTTTTATAATTGACCCGTGGCAGAGTTTGAACAAAATCTATACTGGTTTCCTGTGCCCTCTCTATGATCTGACCAGATCTACTACCTGGAGTGGGAGGAGAGGTCAACAACTTCAACTTTCTTGAAGGGGACGGTTCATAGTACGCAGATGACATATTTCGTGGGACCACCTGCTTTCCCATGGCCACTGCAGAACTGCTGGCTTTGCTGTGGTCAACCTCTGAACTGTTCTTGAGGAGGTTCTCAGCCCAATCGACAACATACCTGAGCTTCTGTTTTTCACTGACTCCTGAGTCATTGAGCAAAGGGTGGTCCCAGTAAACAAATGGTCTCAGGTTCCCAGGATTATCCAGGCATTTAGTGGCATCAATCCCTGTTGTTCCGATTGGTAGGATGTCTGTGTTCTTTTTGGCATGCTCAGTTCTTATTGGTGGCTCAGAGTTCCTAGGTTCAGCCCATGCCATGATATGCCTATTAGTTCTTATTTTGGTTGAACAAACTTCCAATTCCAGGACTTGATTGTATCCACAATGTCTAACCAATATATTGAATTTAAAGATTGATTGATTGATCATGAACCTCATCAAGACGTACTTTGTTCTCCATGTTTTTCAGAACATGGTAGTACAAGAAAACAAGAAAACATATTCTAGTAATTTTTGTGTCTAAAAAGATAATAATGAAAAACAATAATGTGTCTACAATTCAGTTGACATAAATCCCATCCTACTGTGTGGACTTGTGACCCTCTTGATCCTGAGGCAAGAACGTGTTCCTCCATACTCCAATGTTGTCCTTATTTCTACATATTCTACTTTGATCTTGAAGTCACTTTCAACATGGACATAGATTATTCCAGTCATCGGGTTGTGTCTCTCTACTCCTCTTGAATAACAAGCCACTAACTCCCTGATACTTTTCAGGAAGCTTTTCCACTGTGGTAAACAAACCAAATCACTATAGCAACAGGGAGGGGAAGAATGGACAATACATTTTTCAGTCAATGGAGGGAGACAACGTGTGACTCTTTAAAATGAGTTGGAGGATATTAGGATCAGTTCAATGTCCCTCAAACCCATATGAAGGAACTCTTCATAAAGCTTCATTCTACAATGTTATAACATATATAATCATAAAAAATAAAATTAAAAAATGAAAACACAATGCCATCATGTCTGAATCTATATTCGTCAGGGGCTTTATTGTGGCAGTATTAACATAGAAAACAACCCATGTTGTTGTCTTTGATAACAAACAAACATACAACATTTTCACTTTTACAAAGTTAATAAGGCTTGGTTGTCCCGACAGGGGAGGGGGAAGGAAGAGGGGTCCGGTGGCTTACACCTCTGGAAAACGTGCTTGTTTTCACTGATTCATCCTTTTTTATGCTTCATTGATCTGAAAGTTTCTCCCAGAGTTTCTTTTTGACTGAATTAATAAAACAAACGACAAGGTTCCGGTAAAACAACAGTGCTAAAAGCGTGCGAAAAATATGCTACTTGACATGCCCATACAACACTCAAATAATCCATTAAAACATCTTCAATTCATTGTAGACCATGTGAAATTTGATATCATTTTGCATATCATAGACCTGAGCACAAATATTTAAAATCTAGTTAAGTAAAATAATTAAAACAGCACTTTAGCCTATTTAAACATTGTCTTGACCCTGGGTTCGGTTACAATTTTCTTGATGTAATCATAATTTAGTTTTTAAATATTTGACTTGTGTCTTGACACTCTGAGTTTGCTATTATGACATCAACTTGTGAGTGATCTGATTCTTTTTTTTAAATCACAGTATATCTAAGTCAACACAGAAAGCAAAATATGCAAATGCAAAGGGTTTAAAATCCTCTTTAAAAGTCAGAGGCTATAAGCTAAATTGATGCTACAATGCCATTGGACCACAAATCTCAGTCAAGAGTAGGATTGAACAGCCTTTTGTTTGGATGTTTGCTTTAATTAAAGATGGTGTAAACTGCAATGTAATCTGTTCAGTCCATTCCCAAGAAATTATTTAAAAGATTCAGGTTTTTTAGACAATACATGTTTTCTAAATAATACCATTGTGGGACATTGATGCATTTTGTTTAGAATTTGTACTTCTTTATGAATTAATACTTGTATTACTTACCAAATTATTATTTCAAATATATTTGTAATTCAATAATGTTATCAGACACTACAGTAGTTATTAAATAATAAAGGCCTTAAAGAAAAAAAAAAAAAAAAGAATTAAATTGAAATTCAGTCAAGTAAAGCTACCATTTGTCCATGTTAGCTTAAAATGGAGTGTTTCCTTTCGTTTCTCTACTCGATAATAAACATAGAGAACATGCACTGATCAGAATGGCAAAGCTAGGCATGGGACAAGAAAAACCGCAGGGGGAACAAAGAACGACATCATCACTTGTTTTTCGGTTTGTTGTTTTTTTGTGCCACAGCTTTAAACATCTTATTTACATACATGGACATGCGGTCTGTGTTAAAAAAAATCTGCTGTTGCTCAAACGGTGCGATAAATGGTCATCCCCGCCCCCCATGTCAAAAACCAAAGGTAGCCTACGGTATGGAGCTACAGTAACAGAACCAAAGAGCCAGAGAACACACATTATATTTATACAGCAGTGTAAATTAAGCATGTTTCCACACACAAAACCACTCTTGCATGTTGTGGACATGCACGTAGTCTATTCTAGCAGAAGAGGGTTGATGGTGCGGTCAGAGACGGAGACAGGGTTTACAGCAAGGTCTTGGTGACGCATCTCACCCTACATTAGTGCACACAGGTGGCGTGGTATCATGGTATAGATCAGTGCATACGGGTCAGCTTTGCCCAGGGGTGAAGCTGTGGAACACCTCAGAGCTCTCTGACGGCTGGATAGTTCTGAGAAGTAGTATTTGTTGTGGTTATCATAGTGGTTTGGCCCTTGGTTTAAGCAACAGAATGCAGTGCATGTATTAGAATAGGAAAATAGTTGATTTCTCCCTCAATAGTTTTTGTTTTCAACTGCATATTTGGTTATGTATCAAGCTGAATAATGCATAAAGTCAGTCAATTTAAATGACAACACACAATGGTTAATACGGTACATATTTTGGTTTATAGAAATATGATGCAGCAATATTAGATTGATATTGAATTTAAATTATTTTGAGAGGATTTCAATGGCAATGAGCACAATAATGACATTCGTCTCAAAAAGACCAAGAGCAATTAATGAAAGTAAAAGGATAATATCACTTGCAAACAATAAATTAATGTTGCAGTTTAACAACATTTCTTGATGATTTCTGAACCACAGACAATATTTTAATTATTCGCCTTCAGGTGTATGAAAATGTTGGAAAAATGTTGATAATTTTTTTTAATTGTGTTAGTAACCTGTCTAAGAAGCATGACTGCAATTAGTGAAACTTATAATAAATTATATATTCTTTCGAAGTTTTTCATGTTTCATTATTTTATAATGAATGTTCGATTATTATTATTTGGTCATAATTTGAGGTGGTATTTTTTTGCAGATTTTGCTGCACAGTTCATGCTTACTGAAGTGGCTGTACAACTTGCTTGCACTTCAATATATACGGCTAGATACTTTACTTTCCTGAGAAGATAATTCAAAATTAACTAATGACTTTCAGCATTCCCATCGATGCACATTATAAGATAGTAAATAGGCGCTGTATACATAAACCGTGCTTCATCAAGCTGCATACCAAGTTTTTAGATGGTTTTGAATATTGAGGAGGTTTCTGAGTGTTGGTTATCAGTTTGATAATAAAGTCTGGAGCCTTTCATTTCGATTTTGGTTATTGTTAGTAACCTGTTACTGTTAATTTAAGGGGTTATGGTTGTCTTTTGATAATGCCCAAGATAAAAATAAATAAAAATAATTATTCGAAAAGAAAATTAGGAACGTGTTTTGGGAAAGTGACTAATAGTCTTTTGAAACTTAGACTAAACTTATTTCAAAGTAAATAGTTTCATTTTTCACGTACCGGACCTCTTTTGTATTTGATGTCAGCCTATAGATCACCTCCTTAAATGTTGATTTTCGAGCATGCTGTGATGGGAATGGGAACCATTTTGAGTTACACATGGGTTGGGTTACTCGTTGAAGTCATCAACATGAACAAACAACAGTGACTTTTCTTTTTTTCATATAACACATTTGAGTTAATTCATTCTCCTTCGCTTAAAATCCTATTACAGATTTAATAAGGTTCTTCTTAGCCATAGTGGGCCATCCCCATCAGTGTTTAATAAAACAAGTTTCATCATCGCAATCATCCTAAACGTCTCTCACCTCTTCCTCTTACACTCTTACACTTCCTATGACATCAAATAATCTGAAACAGTTGACATTTGTGGTCAGTGTAAAATAGTTGTGCTATGACTTTCGGTAGGAAAATCCCAGGGCGCTACCAATTTTACTCATGCTGATGGTAGTATTAAAATATAGTTAAAATTTTCTCCACAACCCTTTCCCGGTAAAATTCTTCATTTTTTTTTGTTTTATCTTTTGTAAACTCTTAAGGCGAAAATAAGATCAAAGTATTTCCTCTGACTGAAAAAATCCTGAAACATTTGGATCACATAAAAAGTTACAAAATATTAAAAACAACTCCTCAAACATTGGTATTGTCATCACCGGTATTATTTTTGTTTTGTAAATATACAGATGTATACTCTGTGTATTTACTGTCACTATTGTTACAGCCAGTGTTTTAGGGATCCACTCAAATCAATTATCTGTCACTTCTGTTCCCGCCTCCTTCTCCTGCATGAGTGACATCTTCTGGGGACCAATTGGACATCTTCTTCTAACAAGACGTTTCAGTGTGGGATTCTGATCACTCAGGCAGCCAACCGAAGCATCACACCAAAAGCCTTTTTCGAGTCAGGAGTGGACACACTTTAAACAACAAATTTTCTATATCCTTACTGTCCTCTTTTGCTATATCAAATTTTCTATATCCTTACTGTCCTCTTTTGTTATATCTAATTTTCTATATCCTTACTGTCCTCTTTTGTCATTGTTTTTGTTGTCGTATTCATCATCCTGTCAATAGGTCTCCCCTTAATATCTTCCTCTCTCAGACTTGCTCCACCCCTTCTGTGCCACTTCGTTACTAGGAAAAAGTTTACACTTGACTTTTGACTGTATCCTGTATTTGGGCTTATAATCTTTATTGTCAAATTAATTGAATCAAATTAATTCCAACCTCCTTCACTGTAGATATCTCTTAATAAAACAAGATTATAAAACCAAAGACCCACTTTTGTTTTTCAGCAATGCCTCCACACCTTTCCTCCCCCATCTCCCCATCTTTCCTCTGTGTCATTCAGTCTCTGAGTCCGACCAGAGCTTCTCCAAAACCCTCAGTGTCTCAATCTTACCAGAGCTTCTCCAAACCCCTCAGTGTCTCAATCTTACCAGAGCTTCTCCAGACCCCTCAGTCTCTCAGTCCGACCAGAGCTTCTCCAGACCCCTCAGTCTCTCAGTCCGACCAGAGCTTCGCCAAGGCCTCTGCTCTCTCTTAGTCCGACCAGAGTTTCTCCAAGGCCTTGCCGATCTTGCAGAGAACCCAGCGTCTCAGCGGACAGTAGTACTCGTAGTGGAACTGCTGAAACTCTGGCGTCTGCCGGATCTCGCGGAGGAACGAAACGTCGATGTCGGACTCCAGGAGCAGCAGCAGCGTCGGCACGACGACCAGCAGGACGCCCGTCACCACGGCGACGAAGCGGGCCACGCTGAGCAGGCAGGCGTTGGCCCGCTCGTTGGACGAGAGGAGGCGGAGCCCGCTGCTCAGGACTCCGCCCACCCGGCTCCTCCCCGCCTGGCGGACGCGCTCGTAGGCGCGGTCGCGCTCCCTCTCCGCCTCCAGCTGGGCCTGGATGTCGGGGTCGGCGTGGAGCTCCCTCAGCAGCCAGGCGGGGCTCTGCACCGGGGAGGAGAACAGCAGGTCCACCCCCCCCTGGTGGTCCTCCACCGGCGTGGGCAGCATGCTGGCACAGGGGCTGTAGACGGGAGGAGAGCCAGAGGCACGTGCATGGAAGCATCAGCTAGCGTGACACTCATGACATGGCCTTGAGATGAGTTGGCAAGGGGATCCCGAGGGGGAAAAACTGAGCTACAGACAAGGAAGGAAGTTTCACGTTCATCCACTGAAGCGGAAGAAGAAGTTGCCATACAATCTTCAAAATTATTTAAAACCTCAGGTTGGCAATATGTCTGCATGAACAAAATGCGTCATCAGTAGACTACAACCAGTCCGGTCCATTAAGCAAGTACAGCAAATAACGGGGAATAAATAGTTGGATCTTGCTTGTATTTGATCAATGTATCGTTGATTGAGGATGAGCTAAAATGCCTTATCTGGGATTACTCATGTATGTTTCATTCACTGAACAAAGCAGCGAACCTGTAGACGAGCTCGGAGATGGTCAGCGCTTCGTTCGACGACTCCTCCTCCTCCTCCTCCTCCTCGTCCAGCTCTGGCTTGGAAGTCTGTGGCCGTCCGTTTGAGGTTTCCGTGAAAACCCGGGCCGCCGCCGCCGCCGCCGCCGGGGAAA
>NC_082387.1:10406296-10408796 GCF_031168955.1 Gadus macrocephalus
AGAGGAAGAAAAGTGGGTACGTGGAGGGGGGAGATAGCAGGAAGTCAAGTCAAACTCTGTTTACGCAGCATATTTCACGGATATTGTTCAACCCTGGTAAATAGACACTGGCCTGAAAGGTCAGCTCGTGTGGGGACAGACCTGGCCCCCACCTGCCTTGGGTGGGGTGGGGGCTGTGGGCCACCCCCGCTAAGTTAGATCGCTCCCATAGCGATAACTGGCAACCTTTAATGGCATGGAAAACGAAAATGTCTACACCACTTAGAACGTCGTTCCTGTGAAGAGGCTTAAACTGCCGGTGTTAAATGCTGACCTTTTCAGAGACCCCACTTGACCCCCGACCTCTGCCACGTACCATTACATGAAACTCAATCTGTGAAAAAGAGCCGCTGTTGTTTTGGTCTTTGTTTCAGATCTTCATTCACGAAATGTGTGATTTATTCAGTGTGGCATGAAACCTGGTGTGAGAAACAGTTTTGAAAATCAATGCAATTAGGACGGATAAGGAATAGGCTGAAGGATGCACTGGGGTGTTTTTATTGGCTCGTTTTGTATCAGTGTGCACAGTGTTTGTTTGTGTCTATGCTTTTTGTTGATGTTCAATTTGCGCTAAAACATTTTGTTCTCTGTGAAGAGGCTGTGATCTCGCAGATGGGGTGACATAAGCATCCTTGGGTAACGGTGATGTAACCCAGTGTTCAGTTTACTCCTATTACTAAACAGAATCAACACCAGTCAAATCCTAAAACCCCTGCGGGCGTCCCATCGGACCTGTTGTCCCGACCGCTCTGTAACCCGAGAGGCTCTGCTTTATATTATGTAGAAGCAGAACTAAGATTTATGCATAAAAGTGCCGGGACAGAACATCGATCTTAGCTCCGTGATGGCTTCTGACATGTTGAAAAAGATGTGTGTGCTCACACACACATACACACACAACAAACACACAATACGACACAAATGCAAGCCCATAGCCAAGACTAAGTAGCCAAATTATTAATTGGTACATATATTTTGAGTACCGCCAGTGCTTTCCCCCCAAGCTGTGAACCTGCTATGTTTCCCTGATGTCACGGGCGGGGGCAACCTCCAAGTAATACACACATACACACACTTCCCCATACACACGCATGCTCACACATTCACACACGCACGCACAGGCGCGCATGTACGCACACACGCGCACACACACACACACACACACACACACACACACACACACACACACACACACACACACACACACACACACACACACACACACACACACACACACACACACACACACACACACACACACACACACACACACACACACACGCACACACACGCCCCTGCCACGTTGGGGTCCTGAGGGAGGATCAGGGGGGAAATATTTATAGTCTGCTGTGATTGGTGTCTCCGGGGAAACCGGACTGATGGCGGCCCCAGCTGCTCAGTTGACGCTCTGTCTTCGTGTTGGAGTGAGTGTGTGTGTGTCAGCAGTGGACTCCTACCATTGTCTGTGGCCGTCTCCTCGTACTCGTTGGTGGAGGGCAGCGCAGGAACCAGAGGCTCCATGTTCATGATGAGGTTCTTGTGGCTCAAAGAGTTGTAACTTCTACTCTGGCCAAACTGGGCTCTGGCACAACAACCATTACAACAAAGAAACAAGGGTTTATGAATGGGATTATTTCATATTAAGGGACAGATCATTTATAATTGAGAATTGTTGCTAGAATTGTGATGAGGACTTAATACACGTTTTGTTATGGAGAATATTCGTTTTGAGATTCTTCGTATGCATTTGTTTTGTGGGATTTTTACTGTGATGTAAATCAGAAATGTTCTTTGCTTTCTCCTTACCTACGCACTGTTGGAGGGTCTCTCTGTATCTTAGAGCTGGCCTCGATCACCTCCTTTGCTACACGGCCACTGAAAAGTGCACACCCACACACACACACAAACACACACACACACACATACACAATTTTAAGATTATAATAGTCTTGTGGGCTAGTTTTTGCTTTTGACACAAATTAACAATTATGTGCCTTTAAAATGAGGGTAACTCATCAGACATAGGATAGGATAGAAAACGGTTACTACGGTTACTACGTAGAAAGTTATGCAAATAGTGTCGGTGTCTTATCTTATGTCTTATCGTATTGTATTTTAATCAACTTAATTCTGCTTTATAAAACAATCTAGGTTGCCTTTGTGTTTGCAGGACGTGAGATGCCTAATGATAATAAAGGCTATCTCCAATCTCTCAGCAGTTCAGACCTAATAGCTTTGGATTATCTCCCAAAGTCCCATGGATGAAGAACTCTCTCACCTGTATCGGTACCTGCTTCCCTTAAAGAAGATGTTGCTACTGGACACCGTCTTTATCTGACTGGACTTAGCACACCTGTCAGAAGGGGACCCTCATTACGCATCATCAACACCAATACATAATTGCGAGGCGTATTCTAACACAAGTCCACAGCCGTGGGTGCAGTGGGCTCTGATTCCCTCT
>NC_082387.1:10416296-10423796 GCF_031168955.1 Gadus macrocephalus
TTTGAGAAATGAGACATAATTAAGCTTATTGCACCGGTTGCAAAGCTTTCATATCAATTTGTACCTCTACTGTGGTACAAAGTTGCATTGCCATTGATCAAAATTTGTCTCTGGTAATATTTATAAGTGCCCTGATGATCTATAGCGACACATGGAAAGCCCCACACTTTGAAAACTCATATCAAAAAATATTTCACACAATATTTTCACGTTTTTGCAACGGAGAGGGTGAAGGAACTCTTATGCTGATTATTTACTATTATTTGTACGAAATGTATGAGAAATGGGGCATTGGATGAATGGATTGTCGGGGGGTTGGGGTACATTTACCTTGCATGGGTGAGGGTCAACCCCGTATGTCTCCAGAGTGTGAGCCCTTTGGACCATGTTGAGCTCAGCTAAGGCCGCTGACTGGCCCCTGAAGGAGAGGAGACAAGTGGAGGTGGGGGAAGTATGAAGGAGAGGAGAGGGAAAGAGAGAGGAGAGAAGTGTTGAGGAGGGCAGAGAAGGGGTGAGGAGAGGAGAGGAGAAGGAAAAGGGTGAAGAAAAGAAGATTAGAAAGGAGAGGAGGGCAGAGAATAGAGGAGCGGTGAGGAGAGGAAGAGAGTAGAAAGGAGAGGAGGGACAGAATGGGCAAGGAAGGAGATAATGTTAATACATTGGCACAGGGGGTGAGCATTGCTGCCAAATTAATTTAGCAGTCCCAAAGGTAAATGGGACTATTCCCCCATTTACCTTTGTTCAACATCTGAGCGAGGGAATTAGAAAGGGAGATCCAAACATCATCATGTGTTTGCTGGCTAGTTCAACCGTGTCTTACTTTGGCCAACAACGTTGCACCCGTCTGCCACGCAGACGATCCTCGTGGCAGGCGGATGGTCGATGCTGTTTTCAGGGAGACCCGCTGCTGCGAGGATAAGCTGCGTGTGGCTCTGTGCCCTGACTAACAAGGGATGTATCTTTGACCTCATAATCGCTGTATATGTGACGGTCAAAAGAGCTCACAGCAATACTGTTGAGCTACTTTGGAAGACGGGTCAACCGACCGGGTCTTGTGTTGCCGTCCGGCAGCGCTGGCTTTGACGGTGGTCTGTGTAGAGTACGGGGCTGTTTAGTGACAGCACTCTGTTTGGATCTGGTTATGTGTTGAATGTGTATCCATGCATGATTTATGTAGCCTGGAGCTCTGCTAATCCAATTCCTCCTTAAAAAAAAATGAAGTATACTATTCAACAACACTATATTATAGAGTACCAGAGCTGGGATTTAAGGGATTCTGGTTAAAAAAAAATAAACGGAGAAAGTCACTTTGAATGACCTTGAAATTGTAGCTTATATTTCTCAAGCTAAAGCCTATTCAATCTTCAACATCCAACTTTTGCCTATCAAAACATATGCAAAATGCTCAATATATCGGACTTTGGAAGTGTTTGACATATTTCAACATGAGACAATGGGAATGTATTTGTTGTAAAGTACCTGAGCTCATTCTTGTGTATCTCTATGATCTTCCGCTCCAGTTTCAGGGATTGTTTAGGGAAAAGTTTGAAGTCCCGGATATAGTCGGAAGGGTGTTCGTCTGGGTCGTAATCCCCTAGTTCCGCTGGGAAGAAAAAAACAGCCCATCACACTTTGTGTGGCAAATATCAATGTTTAGAAGTATGTTGATATGATGGAGGTACGTAGTTCAATGATCCAAAACCCACTATATTCACTATAACCTTCTTTCAGACATTTCCAACGCCTTAGGGACGGACTTAAAATGTATATTTGAAAATTTATATTAGCCATTAAATGTATTTGTTTCTTCAGATTGTTTGGATATATTGTCTATGTTATATTTTATATATTTTATTTAAGGATAATCCACAAATACAAAACAAAGGTCACACTGTCTTGTACAAAAGTAGCAGTATATACGATGGTTAACAATGGGATCAATATACATTGAACATGAATTCACTATTTGAATGGAGAAGGATTTTTTCTTTTCCACTTGCAGTGGTATCAGATCAAGTTCTCCTTCAGAGAGGTACTCAGCACGCATGCTTCATTCAGGTTCAATTAAAGTTGCTGGGGGTTTAATTAAACAATAATCCTCTAGTCCCCATTCTAACGATGTGGAAGAGAGGACCTTGTGATCAGCCAATCGCATGCTGGGGTGGGGGCTCAGCATTGAAGTAGCTCGGCGAATCACATTCTACACTCAAGGGATTTGAGCCAATCAGAAGTGCTGAAAGTCACATCATGGATATGGATGATATATACAAATATTGAAATCTGAATATATACTGATATTTAAAAAGTCACTTTCAATCAATAGTTTATAATGTAGGATAATAATGACAAATCCGGGTTGAATTCTTTGTCAATGATTAAAGCTTCAGTTGTTCAGACATTTCGATGTTTTTGGATAAAAAAAGAGATAAAGGGATGCTTTGTTGGGAAGGCGCCAGCAGTGCCTTTCTCTGGGTATGAGACACAACACAGACTACAGAGGACAAAAGGTGACGGCTGGCAGTGAAAAGGAAACTAGCAATGCGGTACAAGGACTCAGCAATGGGATTGTCATACCCACATCAAACAATCCTCGTTAACTATCAACTACTATCCACAAAGTTTTTTTTGTAAGATATAAGTAGAGAAGCTCTGTGCTAAAATGGACCCATCGTTCATTCCATTTTATAAGCAATTTTCAGGGACAAAATATAGTTTAATAGCACAATGCTTCCAATCAAATGTGTCTGTCAGGGCCAGTGCTAATTGGTAGTATGTGAGTATATAAGTGAATAAGAGCCGTTGCTAAATGGTTGTATGAGTGTATATGAGTATCAGTGTATCAGATACAGTGCTAAATAGTAGCATGTGTGCATGACTCCTAGTGTATAAGGGATGCTCCATTGTGTGTATATGAGTGTTAGTGTATCAGGGGAACTCAAAATGGTTGTATGTGTGTGCATGAGTGTTTGTGTATCAGGGATGCTCCTAAATGGCTGTATGTGTGTGTATAAGTGTGAGAATATCGGAGCTGAACAGTAGTGTGGACTCACCCTGTATGATACAGGCTCCCAAATAGGCAGCGTCTGCAAATGGACAGAGGAGACGGCCGTGATAGACGTCTCTCTTTAACTGGAGGTACAGGAGATACCTGGAACACGCACACACGCGCACACACACACACACACACACACACACACACACACACACACACACACACACACACACACACACACACACACACACACACACACACACACACACACACATTGTTTAGAACAAGGTTCTTAACAAAAGGTATCTTTTGTGACATAGCTGAGTCAAGTTTCACTGTGAGTTTCGAGAAATATCAGAAGTGTCTCCACCCGTCTCCTCGGGCAACTGTGACATTGGTTCTGGGTCTCAGTCGAGAAACAAAAAGTATTACTTTCAGATCGGTGTTGTGTAACTGTGTTTTGGAGACTCTTCGCAGAGGTCGGAGGTCGTTAAGGTTCTAACAGAAAAATGATGATACAGATTGGTTAAAATTATTTTAAAAATCAACTAATTACCTTGTACAGTTGCCCCAGTTTCTTGGTTAAACCCTTGCTAAAATATTAGATTTAGCAAACCATGGAATCACAATCCAAACTGATTTCGCTCTCAGTATATGGTTAATATCCATATGTTTGCGTACATAAACAGCAGACAAAGTACTGAACCAATGCCCTATTTTTAATTGTATGTTTCCGTTGACATAAACCCTAGCACGGCAAGTGTTTTATTAATATGGAGTCATCCACTGTACCGCGTAGACCGGTTGTTGCTACAGCAACATCTGCCATGGAGACAAAGTGAACGCAGGCATGCTTTGCTAATGGGTGTCACGTTACCACAGAGAATGTTGACGACAACTGAGGGAAGAAGAAGAAAGGCACAAAGAGAGTATGAGAGAGTAACAGAGAGAGACAGACAGAGAAAGAGCGGGACAAGCAGCTGATCAAGGATGCACACACCCACAATTTAAGTAAGCCAGACTCAGGAAGGCACACACACACACACACACACACACACACACACACACACACACACACACACACACACACACACACACACACACACACACACACACACACACACACACACACACACACACACACATTCAAGGGCTACTGTTATGGCTTATTGATTCAACTGGTTGTGAGCTGACCCATGCCTTCTCTAAGCCATGCTTCATGTTGAAAAACTTGATGCTGTGTCCAGAGAGCTGCTCTGTGGTCCCACATTGCCTCACCATTAAAAAAACACCATTAAATGCAGAGAAGCTTCCATTTTGAGCTGGTTGTGATGCGAAGCGATAACCCCAGATTAATATTTAGTTTGATAGAATTATAATTTTGCCTGCCCCACTTTGATTTGATTACATTTTGATTTCATTGACTCTCCAGGTTCTCATGCATTAGGCTCCATATCAGAATGCATCATGGGATTATTTGTTGGCGATACTCTGCCATATTGTTATGAGCGTGTGGTACTGTAAAATTCAAAACTAACGTTAATATTCCGTAAACTACACTAATTAAATTGATTTGCCACGTCTCGCATGAGAAGTACCATGGCAGTCTCAAACACAACACAATCCAATGCTCCTATGCTATGAAAATGGAAGCGGTCATTGGCATGGAACGTTGTGATGTACAAGCCCTATAGCGATTTAAATTATGTTATTAAAAAAAAAACATCGTCAGAGTGATGTTAATGCACATGCATTTGAAATTCTGACGCATCAATTACAAACTGTGAATTTGAGGTTGAATGTTTAAAGAAAGAATTAAGTGTTCATATATTCTTTGACGATGAGTTCGGAAAACTTGAGTCATCCATTCTCGTGTTCCAATTTAGCCATTTGATAAAAGAGTCTGGGTCAAACAAAGCAACAAATTGTGCTTTCGGAAGCCCCTAAAAGGGGACCCTAAAAGAAGCTAATGGACGAAGCAGAAGCTAAGTGGACTACAGACGACGGCGGCAGAAACCGCTGAAAGCTTCTAGCCCAGGGACTAGGAAGCAGAATAAGAAAGATATCATAAATATAAACACAAACCAGCGGGAGACACTTTATAGACCTTGATCGAGAGGGGGAGGTGGAAGAGGAGAAGAGGGTGGTAAAGAAGAGGAAGAAGACAGGTCTAGCCACAACGGGCTCTTAAAAAACGACTATTATGTGAACCATGGAACTAAACCAGCGGCTCTTCGGGAGCAATTAGGGAATGGTGTATCTTTCACGTGGTCACCTGGGCCCTGAATACAGGCGGAGTCAAGGACCAAATCAGCCTCCCCCCAGATTCTCCATCTGCTTTATCTTGTTAGCTTACTTCTGGACCGATACATGTTAATAATTTATCACAGAATAATATTTATTCTGCTTCTGAATGTATTTTACTCACATTTACATACAATTTATGACTCATATTGGGTTTGCATGTTTAACTTTTTATTTTATTTGTAGATTTTCCTAATTCTGATATTGTCGTGTAATTCTGCGGCTTTGAATGTCACTCACATTTTCTGGATGGGATTAACAACACGTTTTTAAATTCACATAAAGTACTGATAAGGAAGGAAAGCAGAAGACAGGAAGTGATGTCAAGAGAACAGGGGAGGCGGTGAGATCAAATGGATCATGTCTGGAAGAGAGACGAGTGAGGAGGAGACGGAGGGAGAGTAACAAGATGGCAGGAGGAGTAAAGGAAGGGAGAGAGACCTGAGAAGACAGGTGGCATTCAGAGGCAGTAAGAGAAAGAAAGAAACCAAGACCAAAAGATAAAATAGATCTGAGAAAGATAAGGAGGATGGAAGCAGGAACACAAAGTATAGTGTGGGTGATGGGAAAGCAGAGGGACTGGCGAGGCATTTTGGTTGAGATGCAAAGTAGATGGAAACCAATTCCCCGCTGAGTAAGCAATATAATTATGTTTGCGTGGAGAGCACCTGCAGCAGGGAGGCTGGGGAGGAGTGTATCAACTGTAGTGGTTCTCCAGATCCACTTAACTGGGCCTGAGAGGAGGGCGCTGACGTCTAGTTCAAGCACTTTTGTTTAGAAAAACTACTTGTGCTATTGTTGATATTATGATGTTATCTGCTGTCGTAGGAACCGTCTCAAAAGGATTCACATGCCCAGATCTGAGGACCATGACTGTAAAAACTTGTTTACCGCAATCACTTTACAAAGTCCGGTACCAAATTATATCAAAATAATGGAGATTTTCCTTTTTTAAATGGCAATTAAACGGCAATTAAACAGTACAATGAAATTATGGGGATATCCCCATCTCTGTTAAAACAC
This sequence comes from Gadus macrocephalus, assembly GCF_031168955.1. Taxonomy (NCBI): domain Eukaryota; kingdom Metazoa; phylum Chordata; class Actinopteri; order Gadiformes; family Gadidae; genus Gadus; species Gadus macrocephalus. Next base: position 10,422,616 of record NC_082387.1, read on the forward strand.
ACAAGTTATACCACCTGCTGTTTCCAATCTACTTCATTCACTCAATTTGAACATATCGTCCATTAGCAGGCAACAAACAGCAGGTGTCATTACCTGGTGAGCTCTTCCTTGATCTTCATTGGCTCGTTGGGATAGAACTTGACTCGAAAGCACATCATGTAGGGCTGTTGAGCTGTAGGAACACAGCAGGTACAAGAGTGAGTCATGTGTCAAGTCAATGAGTGAATGCATATATCTGGACTGTGTGCTTAGTTTACTCATTTGATTCAAGCATTAATTAGGTAAATTACACAAACACACACAGGTATACACAGGAACACACTACTACAACGAAAGATGCAAATAAGTGACTTATTTGCATATAGATAGAAACACAACTGAGGAATCATTTATAATCCATTGACTATCTATTTTGCTTCTCTTCATTTGATCTGCGTCCCAAAGTGTTTGACAAGATGTCCATTTTGTGTGTGTGCATGTGCATGTGCGTGTGCGTGTGTGTGTTGGCATGATAATTGAAATAATACACACAGAGGGGATTTGGGACACGAACAGGAACATACACCAACACACGCGCACACACACACACCCACACCCACACCCACACCCACACACACACACACACACACACACACACACACACACACACACACACACACACACACATAAGAGATGTGTGATGAGGCTGCAGGCCTTAGATCAAACAACATAAAATCTAAATCCCCTTCTGGGGTGCCAATATCAAGGTTGTATACTTGAAACTCACACTCACACACACACACACACACACACACACACACACACACACACACACACACACTGTCAAAGATAATTTACTTCACACATTGTTTATTTATTTCACATGTTTTAGTAACTAGGTGAGAGACGGATAGACAAACAGACTGACTCACTACATTTTCAAAGAAGACTTGCTACTCGGAATTCACATATAACCCTTAAAAACACTGGCAACTGATGGATTTCTGAATTGTTAAGAATTCCAAACCCTAACCCAAATACTAACACATATATTGTTGATAGTTACACCATTCCAAATAACTTGACAAGTGTGTCTGTATCGATCATACAGACTTTAACATTTTGCTCTCCACAAAATGCTCTCTTAAAATCTGTTCAACAAGCATCTAATCCCTTTCCCTCCACCAAAAACACATACAGAC
>NC_082387.1:10428796-10503796 GCF_031168955.1 Gadus macrocephalus
AAGAGACAAGAGGACGGGACAGAAGAACGCAGCGTCTATGTCTTGTCCAACAAGAGCTACATACATGTTTTATTTATCAGAGGGCCGGACATTAAAATTTAACCTGGCCACGATGTCTTTTGTCTCTACATGATCTCTGTTAACGTTGGCAAAGTGCTCTACTTTCTACTTACTCCGCATGAACACACGCACATAGACACACTTCTTGTGCGCTGTATTAAACATAATCCGTACCTCAAAGGACATGACTCAAAGTTCATGCTTTGATGTGTTTTCAATCTGTTGACATATAAAATCTCCATTTTATGAGAACTTTCCCAATAACCGATATCCTGAAGAAACACAATAACATAACAGTTGTATGCGTATTTAGCTCAGTGCTGTTCCCCTTGCAACATTGTTCTTCAACATTTAAATAAAGACGTATGTAGCATCTCATAATGCATCAATTATTCAAGACAGACATCAAATATCAAAAGATATATATTTTTTAAAGAAGCTGCAAAAAAAAAGCCAAACATTGTCAGGAAAAGGACCCCACAAACTGTTAAATTAGAATGTCAAAATTACATTGTAATTCTAAAGTCTAATCTGATTCAAGTACGAATGTGCAAACTGAGTACGAACAGTTTCTGCCAATATTTCCAAACACAAAAGGCACATGTTGTAATGACTCAGCAAGCCACGGTCCCAACTTTCAGCACCCATTAGGACGAGAGAGGGCACTAGGACCCTGGGTTCACTGGCCCACATAACCATGGCGTGTGCTTTAATTAACATGCAGGCAGGCTCCATTATAACTGGCTCTTATCTTTGATAATGCAATTCACTTCATGACACGACGTTTCTAATTGGACGGGTGCAAAATACGGCGGGACGAAAGAGTGTTTCATTCTTCAGAGTCCCTGATGAGGGAACCAACACGCTTATACGGCAGCACAGGGGAACCGGAGGACACAGAGACCGGATTAGAAAAAGAAGGGCAGATGAAAGAAAGAGGGGAAGAGTCGAGGAAGAACGAGACCGCAGGGGGCAAGTCTTATGTATGATATGTCCCCATTCGCCACTAGAGCTGTTAAGATTATTGCCACAGTAATCCATAAATGTATTTGTGTAAATGCATTCTTTAGGGACAGGAGGTGTGAGAAAGAGAATCAATGGGCAGATTGTTTGCCGGTGTTCTCTATAATTTTATGCAATTTGGGAGTCAACCTTTGTTTGCCCTGGGCCGGGTCGCTGAGCCTCCCATGCTACCCTGTCTTTTCCAGCAGGTAATTACCTTCAAATGCATCTCTTCAGAGGACAGAAGCTAAACATGCTACCTTCACAGAACGTGTGGGCATGCTCCCTCCACACAGAAAAAGAAAAAAGAGGAAGTAGGGCTGAACCACAGACTGTATACCATTGATTTCAACCCAGCACCCTCTTGCCAAATGTCTTTGTGTTTGCTTAACATCAGAGCGCCAGCTTTGTGTTGACCACCCAAATCCCCCCCACCCACAGAGGCATTGAACCAGGCTCTGCCCGGATGCAGCACGGACAGATCAATGAGGTGATCTTGAGGTGTGTGGGAGGAAATGATCCTAGCATGAGTTATAATAACTGAGCTGAGAGGTCCCGCCCCTTTTTCTAAATCAATGACAATACATTTAGGTTATAAAAACCTTTGAAATGAGTTGAAAGTGTTTGTAGTCTTTGGTATAAAATAAAAAATCGAAATTCTTATTCTTATTTGTATTTACTTTGCCTTATCATTGCAGATTTATTTCTCGTCTTGTGCATTGGGACGGTGTATAATCCTAAGAAGTCATTACACTGATCACGTTTAATATGCGTGAAATGCACAGTGTTGACCTTGTTCCGTCGTGGGAGCAGATGAACCTATTAGAGTATCACCGTCTCGCATGTTAGGGCGTCCTGGTCTAACCATTGTAGAAGGACAGTGGGGGCAAACGCAGGCACACAGACACACACACACACACACACACACACACACACACACACACACACACACACACACACACACACACACACACACACACACACACACACACACACACACACACACACACACACACACACAGAAACACACACAGAGATACACACGCACGCACACACACACATACACTACATGTATGCACACCACTCATGACATACGTTCATGCACGGACACACACTCTAATAAACGTGGACGTAGCGTCGTAAATCATCATGCATGGTGCTGAACCTACTTATTTTAAAGTACCCATTGATCATGCTTTATATCCCCCTGTGCCCTGTCCCTAACACACACGCGCACACACACCCACACCCACACTAACACACACACACACACACACACACACACACACACACACACACACACACACACACACACACACACACACACACACACACACACACACACACACATAAACATCCATGCAACCAGATATAGTAGCCTTAAGAAAAAGTCACAGAGGAGGCCGTTTCTTAAGATGGTTCAATAATGGCGGTGTGGGGCTTGTGGGGCGTGTGGGGCGCGTGGGGGCGTGGGGCGCGTGGGGTGTGGGGGTGTGGGGGTGTGGGCGCGTGGGGGCGTGGGGGTGTTTGAGTGTGTGTGTGGGAGTGGGCTTGCGAGTCTGCGTGTGTGTGTTTGCTTGCATAGGCATGTCATGGCAGTCGTCTTATCTTTTCCCGACAAGAAAAAAAAAACAATTCATGAGAGAGAGAGAGAGAAGAGAGAGAGAGAGAGAGAGAGAGAGAGAGAGAAGACAGAGAGAAGACAGAGAGAGAGAGAGAGAGAGAGAGAGAGAGAGAGAGAGAGAGAGAGAGAGAGAGAGAGAGAGAGAGAGAGAGAGAGAGAGAGAGAGAGAGAGACAATGGGGTAGGAGAGAAGATTACTAGAAAGCCCGCAGAGAGAGGGATGAAAAAGAAAATTAAAGAGTAAAATTAGAAAAAGTTAAAGTGGAGAGAAAAAAGAGAGGTAAACAGCTATGAGGTTAACGGCAAAAAATACTAATATTCATGTAATTTAATGTGATGAGTTTGACAATTTCAGCTTTGTGTTTATATGTGTGTGTGTATGGGGGGGGGGGGGGGGGGGTAGGAGCCGATAACACTCACGTCGCGTTGTACATCAGCGCCTTCGAAACCCTCAGTTTTCATGCTATCTACCTTGCTTCACTACAAAGTGAGACCAGCACTTACAAATTCATCCACCTGGGATAGCCTCTTTGAAAAGGCAGTTTAAGTGCGGACGTGGACGACATGACCGAAGGCCAATAATATAGAAATGGGGTGTGGAAGTGGCCTTAACAGTAAACCAATATTGATTCAGTAGCCACACGTCTTCCCCTCCACTCTCCCCCTCCATCTCTCGCCCTTCCTGTCGCTACCCTCTCTAGCTCCTCAGTTGTAGAGTCAGGGCTCGAGAGGCATTAAAGGGACGACAGCGAACTGATCAAGAATATAAATAGTGCTGCTATTAATAACAAAAACACAGTCTAAAAAAAACAGTAATATCTCAGCAGTAATTACACACACTCGTCATTGTGTAATACAAACATTCTCTCTCTCTCTCTCTCACACACACACACACACACACACACACACACACACACACACACACACACACACACACACACACACACACACACACACACACACACACACACACACACACACACACACACACACACAAATCTCTCTTGGGAAGGGGCTTAAAGGTCAGAGGAGTGCCCTTGAGAACCTTGAGTATGATCCTGCGTTAAGCCCTACGTAAATGAACAGGGTTTCGTAAATCCTACAGTCACACAGTTTATCCACTCAATCGCAATCAGTGTACATCAGTGTAGTGTTTGGGTGTGTGTGTGTGTGTGCCTTGTGTTTCGGGAGGATTTCGGACCTCTTTAAGGGCTACCTTGAGAATATGCTCACCATATTCAGTTCCAACCGCATCTTGAAATAGACTGTTTGGAAATATATATGGCGTCATAAATAGTTATATCATTAAGGTGACTTTTACGCAATGACATAACTGAAACATAACAACTACATCCTCAGAAGACCTTTCTTGTCTCTGTTATACATATTCCCAGGCTATTTCCAGCCATGATTGCAGATCTGTTGCATAGAAGCATAAAGTGTTCTGACAGGGACGGTGAATTAGTGTCTGTAATTGAAAATCTTCAGCCCGGTAGGTTCCATTAAATCTTTTATAGAGAAAGAGATACACATTTAAACACACACACACACACACACACACACACACACACACACACACACACACACACACACACACACACACACACACACACACACACACACACACACACACACACACACACACACACACACACACACACACGATGGCATCGGTGGCAGTTCAGTGAAGTGAGCTTCATGAAGGACAGTGATCTTTCCTCAATTATACATGACCCGTCAGGGAGATGAAGGAGGGCAAGTGGGCAAGAGAGGACAGAGAAAGGAACAGAGAGAAAAAAAAAGAGAGAGAGAGAGAGAGAGAGAGAGAGAGAGAGAGAGAGAGAGAGAGAGAGAGAGAGAGAGAGAGAGAGAGAGAGAGAGAGAGAGAGAGAGAGAGAGAGAGAGAGAGAGAACGAGTTAGAGAGAGAGCTCTCGTAATAGTAAGGGAATGAGATGAGATCATTAGTATTGATGAATGACATAAATGATAGAGTTCAGAAGTGATGACAGTAACGTGAACAGCAGTGTGAAGAGGAGCGAGGGGGTGATTGGCCGAGGGGAGAGGATGATGTTAGAAAGGTTGGGGGAGGTAGGGGAGGTTGGGGAGGTGACTGTGAACTCGGCATTGATCTCCATGTCTCCTCCTGCAGCATGTTTGGACTTTTGCACTGTGCCAGAACAGCGAGCCACAGGCTGGACAAATCAGCCCCAGGCTTCCACACACAGACGCACACACATTCACAGATCCACAGACACGCATTTGGATGCACACACAACAAACACATAAACACATATGCGACACACATGTGAAAAGACAAATAAAATAGGTAAATAACACATCGTCATTGATCGTAAATTGATTCCAAATGATTTTAGAACAATTTATCAGTTGAAAGCTAGTCCATTTATCTTTGTCGAAGATTCATTCGAAAACATTTGCTTCTAACATGCACACACTCACATTCCTCATGCATTCTACGAAACCATGAAACCATTACAAGCAGAGCCTGTGTTTACGTATGGGAAAACTATACATTTGAATAGAAAACAATTATCTGAAGACTGTAGAAAGTCTTTCTACAGTTTTAAATTTACCCAGCATAACCTCGGCACCAAACACAAAAAGGGAAAATACATGTATAATCATGTATAATGCAGTGCATTGAGCCGCACACATTCGGGCATGACAACTTCAACGGAGTAACTTGAGCTCTACGAACTCCCAGGGTCCCAGAGAAGACACATCAGACTCCACTTTGAAACCTCCCAAGTCCATAACGGAGAAACCGAGACATGAACTAAAATACAACTAATTAACTGCGACGCGCTAGGCATCGTCTCAACGACTGTATCACTGTTATTGATGTTGACCTACATTCACACATTCAAATATCAGGAATATGAGTGTGAGCGGAACAGAGACGTAGAGTGAGGGAGAGAGACAGGGGAGATGGGCAGAGAGGCGGTCCGAAATGGAAAAACACGGTGGTGCTCTTAACAGAGGAATTCGGGGGTTGTGTGGCAGAACAAGACGTAACATCGGGAGCACAGGATGTCATGAAATATGTAGGAAGCGGCAGCGCGGTCGCAACGCAACAGCCATTAGAGAAAGCGAGGGAGAACGCAGTCAGCCAGAACCATTAATGTATTTTTGCTTTAGCATGGGGACGTAAATACACAGACACATACATTGAAACTCCCACACACACACACACACATATACATATACACAAACACACACGCATACAGATACTCAGACACATACATGGTAACACCCACACACACATACACAAAGACACAAGCACACACAGACACACACACACACACACACACACACACAGTCACGCCTACACATCACACTAGTGGAAAATCTCATGCTTTATGGTTCATGCAGATGTAAACCACACATAAACACAAACACACAAACAAATACACACTAGTATTTTTCACCAGACAAGCAGTTGAGTGCTGAAGAAACGATCACACACACACACACACACACACACACATACATGTATACGAACACTAAGACATGAAAAACAAGTACTTTTCTCTCTCTCTCTCTCTCTCTCTCTCTCTCTCTCTCTCTCTCTCTCTCTCTCTCTCTCTCTCTTTCTCCCTCTCTATTTCTCTTGCTTTCAGCCTTGTTGTGTAAATCATTGATGGGGAGCATGTGAAGGAAGACGCAGGCCTGGTATAGCTACAGACATAGTGATGTGACTAAGCCAGTCTGGCCTTTAAAGGGTCAGCCCTGAGACCCAGTACGAACCAATAGACTTCTGACACTTTTGAACTGTAGGTAGTAATCTGTAAACAGAGTTTATGTCTTTGAAAGTGAGGAGCATGCAGCATCCTTGTGGCACTAGTAGTAATGGAGGAGAGTGAAGTCGGGAAAGAGCGGTTTTAAAGACAATTTACATAACCAAAGGTTAAAATGTTATGCTGTTTTGTGAAACAGTATTAAGGAAAACTTGAATAAATAAAAAATAAATTGCAATACAAGGACTTCTCATCTGCAATCCTTGAATCCATGAAATGATCAAACTCTTAAAAAGTATAAGATAATTGCGAGGTAAGACTGGGATCATTTAGAGCCAAACTTCTATGCATCTATTGCATCAAATTCATACAGGAAACAGTCACAAAGGAGCCCACAATTGAGGGATTAAGTTCCCCTGCAGATCGTCATGTTGTTAGTCATGGTTATAAGCAGGCTTATTGGTATTGTTCTATGCTTGTTGAGCATAAGCATTTAATGTATAGACTGGGGTCAACCACCCACCCACCCACCCACCCACCCACCCACCCACCCACCCACCCACCCACACACCCACACACACACACACACACACACACACACACACACACACACACGAAGCAATATAGACACGTCACACAGATATACACTGTTAGTTATATCTGTATACAGTATGTTGGTGTGATTTCACACACACACACACACACACACACACACACACACACACACACACACACACACACACACACACACACACACACACACACACAGACAGACAGACAGACAGACAGACAGACAGACAGACAGACAGACAGACAGACAGACAGACAGACAGACAGACAGACAGACAGACAGACAGACAGACAGACAGACAGACAGACAGACAGACAGACAGACAGACAGACAGACACACACACACACACACACACACAAAACTAGCTTTACTAAAGAGGAGAAGGTTAAAAGCATCAGAACAACCAGGTGTGATACACAAAAGTTCGCTCTTTAAGTTCTGCTATTTTGGTCCACGCTGCTTGAAACGTCTTATAACGAATTTTTCATCCCAGAGTAAGATAAAACACAACAGTGACAGTGATTGAGGGGCATCCGAAAATGCATAGGATAGCCTTAGCTGAACACGCATTCCCTGAGGTGTGAATCAGTAAATCACAGCGTTATGTAGTGCCGGTGTTATGGTGCCACCGAATTTATCGTCGCTGATGAGACGAAATGAAACGATAAAACATGGCAATAAAGAAGGAAGCATTTGTTAAAAATCCAATGAATAAATCGGTGTTGTTTTTTTATCCGCTTATTGTTCGAATGCCAGAAAAATAATCAGTTTCTTGCGTAAAAATATTATCGTTCAAATTTGGCACGGCAACATGCGGTGTGCAAGAGGGCTGTGGAAGAGGGAGGCATGCACCGCACACGCTGGCTTGGAGACAACACGAAAGCCTACCTGGATGCTGCATGAGATCTCAGAGTCGTCCAGTAACCGAATCGTGCAGAGGGTTTCCTGGTCCAACGAGCGGATGCTTGGGCTGCGAAACCGGAGCATTTTCATTCTTCTGTCGTTTTGAACTCAGCTCTTCATCTCAACGGACACTGTCGCACATGCCTTGGATTCGGTGGCTTTGATCACCGCCTGTGTGTGTGTGTGTGTGTGTGTGTGTGTGTGTGTGTGTGTGTGTGTGTGTGTGTGTGTGTGTGTGTGTGTGTGTGTGTGTGTGTGTGTGTGTGTGTGTGTGTGTGTGTGTGTGTGTGTGTATCGCTGCCTAGGGATGGACATACAGAGAGAATAAGGGATGGGATGAGGTGGTTGCTGGGTGTAAACGAGTGGAGGGCAGAAGCGTGAATCCGACTACTGTCTGCTCACCGTTCTGCCTGGTCCTAATTGAAGTGGGAACAGGGTTTCCAATTCCCCTCGATCTTATGCTCCCTCCTTCACCCCTCCCTCGTTCCCCTCTGACGCGTAGTTTGTGTACAGTGCGCTGCGCTTTTCTCACATGCCTCTTCTTCAATTGAACTGAGCACCTGCCCACGTATCATCTGTATCATATACATTTCATTTCACGGATTTAATGTAGGCCTACATATCATCAACCAATTCGATTCAGCATTTGAATAGCCATTAAGCCAAATACACTAACACTTATTTGGCTGAACATTAAGTAAGAATTCAAGAGTGTGGTAGGGTAAGCTCACATAGGAAAATGTAAATATCCACTCCAGTTTGATAAAGTGTTCGTTCACTGTTTAAATAATAAGCGAAATAAAAATTATTAAGAAAGTTTGTCTCTCGTATCATTGTAATTATTATTTTATTTCTCATTAAAACACTGTTAGTATTTTAATGACCAATGATGTCGCATGTTAACCGTCAATGGGTTATTATTATTTGTGGTAAGCTTTGTCTCGGACGACCCTGTCATTTTAAATGATGGGCATATATGCGCGTTTTGCGTCATTGGTCCCTCTGCGGAAGTTGACTACATCGAGCGAACGTACAACGCGTGTTTCCTGGCTCAGTTCTCGACCAATCACTGATGCGAACTGTAAAGTGAGTGTTAGTCAATTGGTTGGTAACGGATACCGGTTCGGCCCACTGTACGTTCGAACCCTTGGTTGTAAAAGCTTCCCAAGCAAAATTACTCCAGCTTCGGAGTCGTTCGCTGCTGTTCTCCAGAGTTTCGAGGTGTTCGTTGTAACGGGGAGTCGAGTATACTGGCTATAACGCTCCCAGGGCATTATGATCGTCATTATCATGGGGGTGTCAGGCTGCGGCAAGTATGTGTACGGTATACATCATCGGCGTATAGTAAACAAGGTTCCGTAGTGTGATTGCAGCCATTATTTAGAGTTAAGATGTTCACCTGAGCAAATGAGGCCACCTGTAGTAGTGACCACGTGATAACAAAATGATGTAAGCCCATTCTATTAATTACGATGATATTGTGATTTACATGTTACGTAAGGCACATGTTGACCTCAAGTGCCAAATTATAAAACAGGAAAAAACATATTGCATGACTATATCGTTATATATACGCATAATTATCGTTATGTAATGAATGGGAAAATAATAAGCACATCTGTTTTGCCTATTCTCTTCTAGATCCACACTAGGAACCTTACTCTCAGAAAAGGTGAGATTTTCCTTCAACACTCCTGTTGCTGTTTCCCCTTAGTCACAGCTGGTCTGTGAATGTCTATGTTTACAGCTGGGCTGGCCGCTGTATGAAGGAGACGACTTCCACCCTCCAGAGAACATCGACAAGATGGCTCGCGGGGAGGCTCTCACAGACCAGGTGAGCTACTCACAGACCAGGTCAGATGCTCACAGAGCAGGTATGTCTATACAGGCATAGACAGCACCAGGCTTGCAGTTGTCTCAAGGGCCCCGCTGTCTGCTCTCCCCACTCAATGGCTTCCTCAGCAACCTGAGTGTGTGTCACAGTGCCTATGGCTTCATAAACCTGATGTCCCTTAAGCAAGATCGCAGCCAAAAACTGTTCTATCTGGGCTGACGAAGTCCATTGATGAATAGTTGCAGTCTCAAAGGGGTTCAAGTGTCAGCCCTTCAAATGAACAATGTTTTCGTTTCTACACATAGAGCAGAACGCTCATGTTGACGTGTTACTTCAGGTGAGGTGCTTTTTCTGATATGATCATTCAGAATGTGTTATTCATGCCATTAATGTAATATCACATGGAAACACAATACCTTCTGAGCGGAGGATGACAGCTGGCCGTAAAAGGTGTTTTTAGTAATGACATAACCAAAGCTATCGTTTGCCAACATATATTGCGATGCCATCTGGCAGGTACGAACAGGCGTGGGGACAATCCGTAATCCAAAATAATAATTTTAATTGCCTTTCAAAATAATTATTACCACGACAAGAGCACCCAGGAGTACATTTGAGTTTTATTTTATGGCAGAAAATTGAATGGCAGCCATTGACAGAAGTGTTGGAAACTTGCAGGTTTTTGTTTAATAAAGCCTTTTTGTCTCATACTAAAAATTCAACCTTATCGCGAATTTGACAGAGTCTGCGTGTCAAGTTGGATTTCATGTTCGATAGTAGTTTAAATAAGCCTGTTTCTTGACCTCCATGTCTGATGTTTAATTTTCTATCATTGGTTCTTGGTGGGGACCTTGGTTTAGGAAGGTCATTGTCCATTAGCGACATTAGGCCCAATATGTGCCAAAGCAGGGAGTTATATTACCTGCTCAGGCTCAAGGATCACTAAGTTCACCCCGAGTTATGCATTAACACTGCTGAAAGGAGTGTTGTCAGCTATTTTTTTTATTATTGCTGAGTATACTTCTCTTATACGCATACGTTTATGCCCGCAATATTTTTCAAAACATGCTAACCAAGCTAATGCCACCAGACCACCTATCTTAGCGTAGGTAATACACAAGCGCTCTAAACCCATCCACTGTATATTTAATGTCAAGCTCATTTTATAGCCATATTTATTCATAGCGGCTATTTGCTCCTTGTCAAATCGCAAAATAATGTTGTACTCTCTCCTTGCCAAGGCAGATAGCTGCTGTTTGCATTGTTTTTGCTTAGGCTGTACAAAATGTATCCCTCTGTGTTATCTTCTAAGGTAAGCTTTCTGTTCCCCATGGCTCAGTTTACCAAAGGTTGGTATCAGTTGTACGTACAGACACTCAAGTGAGTCCCGAACATTTTGTCCAGGGCTAAACCTCATCGTAAGAGTTCACGAAGACCAACAATACAATAATTCTACCCCCTGCTCTTTGGCATAAATCAAATGTTTATGCCAGAGTCGTAATGTTATCGTTCATGTGTGGTCCTTCTGTCACCAAATTCTCCCAGGACAGATTCCCGTGGCTCCATAAGCTCCACCAAGCCACTGTCAAGTAAGAAAAAACGATCTTGCCAAACTCTCCCCATCGCACGCAACCCTCCCTCCCTTAACCTGTCCCCACTGTCAGAGTAACAGTGAACATTGTAAGTGTGATTCAGATCCGTTTGGATGTGAACATATTTCCCCCCCCCTCTGTAGAGCACGGCGATCGTCCTCTGATGCCATCGTGGTTTGCTCAGCCCTGAAGAGACTCTACAGGCAGATCCTTCTCCACGGCAGCCAAGCACTCACTTCCTCTTCCTGTGCGGAGCGAGAAGCCCTGCCTCCGTCCCTGCCCGGGGTTTACTTCCTCTTCCTGAATGGCGACTATGAGCTCATCCACCAGAGGATGGTGGCCAGAAGTGGACATTACATGCGGGCGGACATGCTGCAGTCCCAGCTCTCTGCTCTGGAGCCACCAGGAGCTGAGGAGAGGGCGTTGACCGTGGACATAAGAAAGGACATCGGGGACATCGTCACAGAGGTTGTGAATCTCCTCGGCCTCAGGGCTCCCCCTTGAAGGGGTTACCAAGGGAGCAGACCATAATCGCTCAGTGAGTGTTCACTGGGAACTGCTTGGAGAACTAGCGTGACACATGGGTTTTCCCTCCTTGCGTCCTGACCTCAGCAGTGTGCCGGAGGGCAAGTGAATACTTGAGTCAATTATTAATGCATTTGTTTTCGAAAAATTATACTGACTTACTTGAATTTTCACATCCTTTCCATTTGTAAAAATCACGAGATCATGCAACTGAGGTAATTGGACAAGCTGTGTGTGTGTGTGTGTGTGTGTGTGTGTGTGTGTGTGTGTGTGTGTGTGTGTGTGTGTGTGTGTGTGTGTGTGTGTGTGTGTGTGTGTGTGTGTGTGTGTGTGTGTGTGTGTGTGTGTGTGTGTCCCCAACATGGTCAGATGCCCTTCATGAGACATTGAACCCCAAACCCCACATAGCGAGGGGGTCCCTGTATTATGCATGCTACAGCTGCTTTTGTCCCATGAGATCATCTTCGAACCCGCAACCCAGATATTTCAGGAGCCTCTAATCCTGACAAAACCTTGAGGCTGTTCTCATATCCCACATTCAAACCATCTGAAAACACACACACAATTCGTTATTTGGGCTTATTTCTGTTATTCGTTACATTTTTACACACCTGATCACAGATTTCGTCATGATTTAAACACATCAAAAAGAGAAAAGAATGATCAAAGAAAGAAAAAAAACATGCCATTAAATTGTACTATTGTCTTATTCTAGTCTATGGGTTTGTTATGCCTGCTCAGCAGTTTTAGTTATTAATGTAGAATTATCAAACCAAATCACTTGGTTGTAAACTGAGTGACAAATATCAAACGTATTTTCTGCTTAAATAAAGCAGTGGGTCGTGAATTGGTTACTGGCATTCAAGAACCTGGGCAAAGCTGCCCTCTGGTGTTTAAACAGAAATACTACAAACCACATAATTTAACGGATTATTAGGAAACAAGTTAAATTTGTCCCATGTAACCATTAACTATACTTTTAGTGGTGTGAGGTAATTACCCTTATAATGTGAGGAGTCCTATCTCTGATATCAAGGATGTCTAACTTGATGTTGGGTTTTCTGTCAAGTGAAAACTTTGCTATTAAGCGTGTCATTGTATGAGTTTAGTTAAGTTCATAGTGCACAGAGGTAAATAATTGAAATTCCCTTACACGAATGGCAGCAAAACATTACATTGGGCCTCAGACAATGAATACATATTCATCCTCATATGCAACCAGTTATATGTCCTGTAATACATTGATATCTGTAAGATATCACTTAGATAAGATAACACTTTATTACGTGTGTGTGTGTGTGTGTGTGTGTGTGTGTGTGTGTGTGTGTGTGTGTGTGTGTGTGTGTGTGTGTGTGTGTGTGTGTGTGTGTGTGTGTGTGTGTGTATCCATCAGGACTGAACGTTGAACCTGAAGTTGTCTGTTGGGCCTCAGATCCCTGAAGCTGAGAACACTGGGTAGCTCCAACTTCTCTACTGGATGTCTTCACTCTGGACTCTGCACAGAACATATTTAGATCAGGGGGGGGGGATACACACACATTGTAAGTATGTGTCTGTATGTGGACCAAGAATGTCATCAAAATCCTTGAATGGTCTTGATTCATCTCCAATTCAAGACTATCAAAAGGCATCAATAAATGTATCCATCAAACCAAATTCTTCAAAAGTAAATTATTGTGTAATAAACTGCCAAAAAAGGTAAAAAAAACAAAACGATGCAATAAAGCATAAAATAGAATTCAAATACAATATAACTATAATATTTTGGTTATAAAGTACAATACAAATAGAATACCAGGATAAAGTACAGAATATAAGGTACAACAGAAAGTGTGCACAAGGAGCCGAGGCCAACCTGTTGACTGGTGTTGGCCAACATCTGCAGCATCTGCTGTACAAACTGCATCTGCTGCTGCTCTGTCACCATGGCCCCCTGGGGTGCATTTGCTGGCGGGCTGTCTATGTAGGAGTCAGCAGGATTAACGCCAATGCTTTCCAGATCAGCACTATGGGAAAGACATCCACCAACACAATGACTCCACCTCCCCATGCGTAGTTGGAAAAGTACAAAGCAGCACTTGAATCAAATTAAAGGTTTTTTTTCCACCTCTCGGGGTGGTAATCCATCCTTGCGCATGATTGAGTGAAAGTGGTGGATGTTGATATACATATCTACTTGACAAAACAGCTATTCAAACGTATTGATCACATTAAAGAGGCTGAACAACTAGCTCATTAATAATTACCAGTAATCCTTTGACTGTTAAAGTAAGTGCATATCCTTTGAGGGTCGATTTAAACATGGCATTGATTTAAGGTCTGAGTTATAGTCTCTGCTGACAGCTGTTTGCTCTTTCACCTGGGTACCAGAGCCGGGGCTTCTGAGACGAGGGTCTGTAGGCCGTGTTGGATCTGAAGCAGAGCCTCCATCGCCCTAGGGTTCAACATGGCCGCCAGCAGCTCTGGACTCTGCATCTAAATGGTTCACCAATCACAGCGCAGAGATTCCCTTACCCCAGCATGGTTCCATTGTTTGTAATGGCTAATAACATCTCAGGACAACTTCACAGTCAAATATACTATTCAAAGTATATCAGAAGAAGGCATGTCAGAAATGTGTTCAATCATATACAATTACATTTCCAATCATGTTAATCCTTTTCAGACAATTACTATATGAGAATGACTCCTCCATGAGTGGTCACCTGTTGCAGGAACATTGGAAGCTGTTCTCTGATTTGCTGCTGCAGCTGAGGATTCCCTGAGAACAGCGGGTGGCTCAACAGCATCTGAAACAGCATGTATACTAGACCTTATTACTGTGTGTTTGTGTGTGCGCTCGGATGGATTAAGAGATTCATGCAGGTATACTCCACCTGTGCGGCCAAGTCCTGGTTCTGAGAGAGGGTGTCCAGTATGCTGTTGACATAGGGCCCTGAGAGCAAGCTCTCCATCAGACCTGGACAGGCACAGATATGCTCCAGGAGAGACTGCATGCCTGCACACAGAGGGGGTGGTAGTGTGGTAGTGGTTATGGTTTGTCTACCGCCTAGCAGAAAGGCTCCCGGTTAAAAAGACAATGTCTTCAGCTACCTGTCGGCATCCTTGTGATGCCTAGCTACCACTTACGTGCTCATTCATGACATACATCTGAATTCACTGTAGGTGACTATGGATATAAGCCTCTGCTAAATGGCTAAACAGTGATCGTAGTATTTACCTTTAAACAAAAAAACATGAATTAATAGATGAAGAAAACATGGAAAGTGCAACAGAAATCCCCTTAATCCTCTTTAAGGGGACCAAGTTGAAACATAGTTACATTTTGTGTTGTTGAATTCTAATGATATATCCTTGCCTCCAGAAAAGGGGTCCTTCGAGGCAGGATTTACAGTGGGTGTGTCCGCCATGTTGGTGAGGGGCTCTGTTGAATGCCTGTACAAGGGCAGTGGCAGTCCCTCATCTCTGATTGGCTGGGATTCCCCCGACGATGAGGTCACTAGAGGGTCTCCTCTGGTCTGAATAAGAGCAAGAGGAGAACAGCAGAGCCCAGGGACTATGAGAGGGAGTCCGAGCATGAAGGCCACTCTAAATATAACAGCTTCACCTTGACATGACTGGCATTGAAGGACATTGTCAATCCTGAAATCAATGTGTGTCTGTGTGTCTGTGTGTCTGTCTGTCTGTGGGTGTGTGAGCACCTTTACACGCAGAGGGCTGAGGGATCGCTCCTGTGAGTTCATTTTAGTCCGCTGAAGTGAGTCGGCAGGGGCTGGTTCGCGGTTTGTTAGGCCACAGTTCTTGTTCCTCATCACTTCCTGTATGATGTTTGGGTTGTGAGTGAGCTCCATCATCTGGGGAACGACATAGTTTCATCACTTCACATACAAACACGAGAACAGGATCGATACATTTGACAGGGCTTCCTACTGTAGTTCAATGTAAACAACGTACAACCAAAGTATCTTAATTCCACTACATGCGCATACTTCCACACCTAGCAGAAAGCCAGTTTGCCAAACGTGTTACCCATCTATAAATAGACGATTCAGAGTGGTCTATTTATAGACCATTAATAGACCTTTGTATGAAAGTAACTTTAACCAAACAAAAATAACAGGATCTCAACAGGATTTTATTTAATCTCAAGTGAATGAGTTGTTGTACAAACACACACAGACATTCGAAATCGATTGACTTTAGACCCATGGACCCCCGACAGCCATTAGTACCACTTTCATCCAGCCAACCAAACACATGTGCCTGGCCTCAACCATTCGTGACCCCTGACTTCTGAACCCTTTAGCCGGCCTACCTGTGCGATGACATCCGGGTCATCCATCATGTCGGCCACCTCTGGGCTGGTCTGGAGGAGCTGCAGGATTAGAGGGTTGGACAGGAGGAGCCGTTTGGTGAGCTGGGGGCTGGAGAGGGCGCTCTGCACCACGGGGCTACCCAGGAGACTGCTCATCAGCTCCGGGTCGGAGAGCAGCTGTCGCTCCATCTGTCTCGGGAGAGGCTGGAAGAATCCCGGAGCGCTGACAAACGGACCCAGGCTGCCCAGCTCTTCCACTGAGGCAGGGGGGGGGGGTCAGAGCGTAAAGGCTCAGTCCTGGTTCCACGTCGACGCAACGCAATGATGACGCAGACGCTTCGACGCAGTCGGGAACCTGTTTTGGTCCTCTTGACGGGTTTTAATGCGTAGACCAATCACAGCCCTTGCTGCTGCGTCGCCGCGACGCAAGGTTAACATTTTTGGGAGGCGCACGTCAGGCCCTTGCATTTAGGTGGAAGCAAGGAGGGTCGGCAAGGACGTGATGGCTCTGTAAACCCCATTGCGTTGTGTCGACGTGGTAACATAACTAAGCCTTAAGACATCTCACGCCTTTGTGATACAAAGCAGGATAGGACAGTATAGCAGGGCGAAGCATGGGGGACTGGATGTGAGTGGATTGTAGGATTAGACTCGTCTGGCAGGAGGGTGGTGATGGGATGGGAGGTTAATTAGTAATTAGAAAAATGTATATTACATACGTCAAATTTGAGTTTAATGCATTAAGGCGTGAATAATACCACAATTAGATTTGTTATTAAAATGTACAACATAAAAGAGAAAGACAGAAGGGGAAGGGAAAAGGAGCTTCCAGATTCATGATGACCAGTGATCCACCTAACTCAAGCTAATATAAGCTACATCGACGGGAAAGGAGTGGAGGGAGTGTAGTGTGTCACAGAGCGATGGTGAGGGGGTTTGTAGAAGGTGGAGATGGATTGGCGAGAGCAAGTCAAGAGTGATGCAAAAATACAATTTGAGACAAAACAAGTGAGGTGATAAGAGTAAATCTTGTTGGAGAATCATACCAAGACAGAGAGGAGAGGTGGGTGAAGGGGTCAGGTTATCAAGGGTAAGGTGATCAATCTCTACTTCGTGGTCTGTTCTGGAAGCCACACTCCAGGAAGCTGGTGTAGACACAAGCTCTGGACTGAGGAGGAAGAGCAGTCGATCAGAACAATCAATCAGAACGATTAATACAATTATAGACAGCCTGGAGTGACCTATAGCCCTAAAGTGTGTAGGCTACCTGATAAACATGTTGAGGTTGACTGTTCCGTCGTTTCCTTTATGCTCAGTTATCAGGTCTGACCCACGGAGAATGTTACCGGAGTGGATGAGCACGAGTTGCTCTTCGGTGGTCCCCAATCTCTTCGCGACACACCTTTTCAACTTCACACAAGGAGCATCCATCCACACCGTATTATTAGTTAGTTTAACTTGTCCACGACAGCTGCAACTCTAAGTATGATTGATCCTGCCAAGACTTTTAATTATCCTCACAACATACAATAGTCATAAAGTAGGTTATCTTGGCATGCTAATAGTCTAATAGCTCAAGCAACATCAACAGACAAACGCATCAACTGATTAAGCCTACATTAACGGTCTTTGAACAAACTCAGTTTGATCACGCACCGTTTACCTGGCTTACGGTGCAGTTTACCCCGACGGCGAAATCATTTATCGCTATAGTGGTCTTCAGGGTCACCCGAAAGCTGTCTGAGAACAGGGCGGCCGGTCCCTCCGCATCCTTCACCGCGCCAGCCATCCTTGCCCTTTCCCAGATGCAGTCCGTCTTGGCCGAACGTGGGGCGCAGCATTAGATGCGTCTGTTCAGTGACTCGACAGAATGGAAGGGACTCATGCCAAATTTAAGAGGCTGCGCAAGTTCCACAGCCTCTTAATTTCTGTAGGATTTTTTATTGTATCTTCTTCATTTATTATTTCTAAATATACGTTTGCCTTAATTTATTTCATACAAAACGTTATTTCATGCCTGCTTAGACAATTAAGATTCTCTTGTCCTCCTACAGGCGTGGAGTTGTGGTTTTAAGTTGCCACTCGAAGGCCTTAAAAACTGATATTTTGTGATTAAGTACTTTAACCCGAACACAGACACCCACTTCACTGTAAAGTAGTTTTATTAACTTCATAGTGGGATAAGGAAAATAAACAATTTGGCATAAAGCCAAGGGTTTCAACCAGAGATGTCATGGGGATGCCTTAGCATCATGTTACGGATATAAGGCAGCGCGGGATAACATACCACCTAACATAAACTCAACAGAGCATTGTTTAAAAAATGATTTAAATAAAAAAACCGCTGTTGATGCCAATGGGTGGGCCATGAAATGTCAGATTTATGTGCTAAGAGTGGCATGCATAGTTTGCTGACACGACAGAAATAAAATTAACAACCCAGAGGGAAGGGGGGGAAAACATTTTTTTCTCTCGAAACAAATAGGAGAAATAAAAGTCAGCAGCGTCTTCTTCATGTATTTGTCCCGGGGGACACATTCAGTGGTGGACTCTTCATAGATCACACTCAGAGCCCTTCTTCCCCCTCTTGTTCCCCTGCCAAACACAAAGACAACAACACGTTAGGATTTGACGGGACTGAATTTGGATATACGTCATTGAAGAGCAGGAAGGGGTTTGTCAACTCTAATATGCCAACAGGTAGGGGACGGACGGAGGATCAACCCACTATCTTTCGGCTGACAGTTGAACAGCCCAGCCTCCACACTACCCTGCACCCCGTTTAGATTATGTTAACGATAGATAAGAATGCCAACGTCAAGTATTCATACCTGATGTTTGGGTTGATCCGTTTGCAGTCCTTTCACTTTAGACTTCTCTTGTTCAAGGGCCGCATGCAATAGTGTTACCTGAAGAATCAAACAACCAAAAAACAAATTTTATTCAGCATACATTTGGAGCAGTTAGGATTGACTACATGGCCCGGAGTCACTATGATACAATGCCAAACAAATAAAAAAATATGAATAAACCATAAATGGCTGAACAAATATCCTCTACCCACTGCTAAAAGGCCCAGTAATAGTCAATTTAAGATTGCAAACCGGATGACATTATGCTTCTCCATACACACACCTGTGAAGACAGTTCCTCTTTGATATTCAGCAGCTCATCCACATGGAGGAGTATTTCTGCTTTATCTTTCACTGAGGGAAGAAAAAAAAATCTTTGAATAGGACTCCTTTTTTGAGCCATCATTTGCTATACATGTCGTACAAGAGCTTTTTGGGTGCAGTGACGACGCATTTTCAAACTCACTCTCTCCCTGCTGAAGCATCTTGAGCAACTGTGCGTTTCTTGCCTTCACCTCTTTGTATTTAACCTTCACAATTGGAGAGAACAGGGATATATCAAGTTTTCAACATAGGACGGGTAAAATACTTTTTAATTCTGAACAGGAAATCTGAAAAGATCAACGAGTTCAATCAAAGTGCCAATAGAAACATTCAGTGCTGCGATGCTCACCTCCCATTGGGAGATGGTGGTCTTGAGTTTCTCGATCTCCTGGTCCTTCTTCTCCAGGTCGTCCATCAGCTGTTCCGCTCTGGGGTCCTGTGGAGAAGGCACACGTACCATAGCAATTAAACAATCATAACGCACTGGCTCCTAGAGGGACTCATATTTAAAACTGTTTATCATTCGGCTACAGTGACAACCCTGACGCTGTAGCCAACACACACACACACACACACACACACACACACACACACACACACACACACACACACACACACACACACACACACACACACACACACACACACACACACACACACACACACACACACACACACACACACACACACACACACACACACACACACACACACACACACACACAAATCCCGTAGGTGAACAGAGAGAACTGATTCCTTAATTTTTAAACATATAACAAAAATATGGTCACGTAAATAAAATATACAAACAAACAAGAGCTTTGTCTATCCACAACCTTATATTGATTGAGTCTAAAACGTTCTAAATGATTCAGCCAATGAGAGTTCTACGGCAGGTAGCAATCGCGTTGCCATGGCCCATGGGTAAACAAATGATAAGGCACTGTCACGTTCAAATTGTACCGGGGGGGGAAATTGTACCGGCCTACGTCATCTGTTGTTTACATCTTGACAACCTGCCTGGTAACAGACGACGCGATCTTCTGTTGCCGGGCAGGTTGCAAAAAACATTCGGCTCATGTTTCCAAAAGACGAAATAACATAATACAGATAACGGATCGCTAGATAACACTTGTTTTTACTTTATATTTGTATTGTATTTAATTGTTTAATCGAATAGCAACAGACGACGCGATCGTCTGTTGCCGGGAAACGGGCGATCGCGTCAAATGACGTAGGAAGGTTCTTGAACATTCGCGAACTTTCATGCTCGTTCATTGCACTCCTTCATTGAGCGTGACAAGACAGAACACTTATTTTACCATTAACATTTATTGGCGTTGCTAACTTTATATTTGTATTGTATTTAATTGTTTAATCGCATTTATGAATGTTCAAGAACCTTCCTACGTCATTTGACACGATCCCGGTACAATTTTAACGTGACAGCACCACCACACAAGTTAACTAACGATCGCTGTAGGCTTCAATATAATGCAAGCACTTTATGTTTTATTTTTATTTTGTTCTACATTACAATTGCATGCTTTAATAAAGTATTCTTTTGTGAAGCACAATGGTGCTTCACTGCTTATTAGCGCTTCTTGGAAGGCGCAATTTAATTCTTACTCCAACCCAATATGTATAACTGATATTTATGGAAAAAAAAGGAATGCATGTGCTTTATATATTATTCTTAGTATTAACACTTAACCTGGGTAATTTCACCAGAACATTAGAAAGTAACAGGCTACATGAATGTTGATTAATATTTATTCCATCATTTCCGATTCTCTGCCAAATGACGTTACAGACCATCTGACTTAACGAACGAATCAAACGAACGAATCGTGATAGAGAGCGTAACTGAAAGAACTGATTCCCGGAAAAGAATAATTTTGCCCATCCCTAGTGGGCATGCATATGTGTTGTTCTACATCTAAGAAGAATAATGATCAGATACTCGACAAGGTGTGCGTTAGTGTCAGGCTCACCGGTTCGTGTTCCGTGGAGTTGTTGGCCTCTTGGGCCGGGCTGGTAGAATACTGTTCTTGACGTTTCTCCCTCTGGACGATTTTGCTCACGTCGTCCTCCAGCTTGTTGAAGAAGCGCTCGTCTTGCGCTGGCCCGACATTGGCTGCTCCGCTTCCCTGTTTAAATGAGTTGACCTTAACATTCTGAAAATACCTCAAAATGTGTTCCTCAAGCTAGAGACTGACAGAATTTGCTCCTAATTCCTACAGAAAAGCTGTCGTTTTTTCATTGGCAGGTTGATTAATCAGGTTATATACAAATAACCAGAAAACTGCTCACCTCCTTCTCCTGCTTTTTACCAAGATTATCTGCAAGACAAAATAAATGGTGTCAATATTCAATATAAATAACATTTAGCCAATGCAAATTTAATAAAAATGTCATTGATAATCTGTTAATCTCAATCACGGGGTCTGGCAAAATGATCACAATTATAATTGTATTTAGTACTACTACATTATCATGATTACAACAAAGCAGATGCAGAGAAAATGCAGCAGGTAGTCAAAAGTTAAGGGAATTGATCTGCCCTGACCACAAAACAAGATCAGCTCAATTATGAAATGCACCAGATTGCAACAGACCCCTCTGGGAATAAAGGGTACCCCCACCAGCCGGGGGTGGGGGTGGGGCTGGGAAGGCCCTAGCATCCCCTCACCTGCAGCGCCGTCACTTTGGAAGTTCTGCAGAGAAACCGTCTTCTTGTCTTTCCCTTGTTGACCCTTCTTCTTCTCCTTTTTCCCTCCTCCCTCCTTCCCTCGAGACTTGGGTGACGATGCGTCTGTCGTTTTCTGTTGGACGGAGAAGGTGTGAACGACCAGACTTGACCTAGTTACATGGCTAAGTGAGCAGATTAATACAGCTAAACTATCAAGTAGTTCTGAGCTTAACATTTTTATTCGTCTGCCTAACTTTGTATGTATTCTTCAAGGCCCCAAAAATACACATTCTTGGACATGGTGGGACATTGTGTGCATGGAATGGGTTTTCAGGACCGGCCTCTAGGGGGCAACATACAGTATGTATACAGTATATATACAATATACAGTATGTATACAATATACATGGTCAATATGAATACATTCTCAAGAGGCTGGTCGATTTATTAACATATATTAAGAAAGGTTTTTAGCTCTAAAGTATTAGCCTATACACTATAGTGATCCTATAGTGTGGGTCATTAGTTTGTCTGTCTGACATACCTGATGTTTTTGTTGCTCAAAGAAGTCCTGTTTGCTCAGAATCAAGGCCTTTTCCAAGTCTGCCTCATAAAGTTCACTGGTTATCTAAAGAGGAGCACATACACAACTGCTCATTAAGAAAGCATATAAGAGCTCAAGCTTGATATAAGGGCATATACATCTGTCCTTTTACAACATGCGTGATACGCAGGATTTCTCCACCAGGCTCAGAGAGGAAAGTAGCAGGGGAACAGCGGCACATTATGCACAATGTCACGTTATTTTCACTATGCTCATTTTAAAGTATTGTGGTAGACCTCAGCTCACCCAATCACTGAAGAAACTATAAATTCATTCTCACCTTGAGAGCAGTCGTTTCAATAAGTGGAACATTTAATGACCAACTCAAAAAGCACACGATTTAAATTACAAAAACCAACTTAGTCTTAAGCCTGGTTTTGATATTGAGGACAGCGATGGCCTATATTTTCAACAGAGAATAACAACACACTGCACTGCAGACTGAATCCTGCCTGCATTTATCCAAGACATGGCTTAAGGCCTGATGAATCAAACAATACAATTCCATGCAGGGGGAAATCTGGTTAGGCAGGGTCACCAGGTTACTACTACTAGGGCTGTCAAGTTCTGGTTGGTTGGAATTTGTTACTCAATTCTCATTGGACGGACAATCGCTGATGATAGTTTCATAAGGAAAAAAACTCTTCTTAATCCATTATTCCTGGGGTGCATAATATGCAGATCAATGTATTTTATTGTTGAATGATGAGCTGTATTGTGTTCGAATTTAACTAATGTGTTATAACTCGCCCGACTTAAGGATGACCGCTAGTCTACTTAGTGAACATTGACAACTATTTTACACCATGTCAAATAAGTCGTTGTAGGCATTTGGTTAAGAAGGACGACACAAAAGTGTGTTGTCATTTAAAAAATGGTAGGCATAAGTAATTCTCGAAGCATAGCACCCGATATGCTTTGAATATTAACATATCAGACATGACAACTTGGACACATTGCAGCGTCATCCATGAGTGGATCTGGAACCCACTGACTCCCTCCATACAGCCCTTAGGTGATATTTAGGCTAGCCGGTAGAGTGGGGTGCACTGCGGCAGATTAGGTTCATCTAGAGACAAAGCTCATTTTCATTTCAACCAATCAATGTTTAGCCTACCATGATCCTCTTTGGTTGACTACAGCCCTATAGGTTACAGTGGTGGTTATCCTGTTGACACCTTACCCGTATAATCTCGTCTTCATAGCAACAGGTTAGGTTTACGGAAGTTGAGACATTTGAGGAGAACAACTTTTATTTCTACAAATCAAGACCGACTCTTTAGGATCACCGTCAACAATATGATGTGGATATATCTGCGAAATAAGAGAAGTTCCCTTGGCGGTCACGTCTACTAAATGGGATGAGAATCTGGGAAACTGGGTTCCGTAAACCTCCTTCTGTGCTTAAATGGCAGTCAAGAACCCTGGTTACGGTAGTAACCAGGGTTCCTGTGTGCATAGTGCATTGTACTGACACAGATATCATGTGTCAACATGGTGAGTGAAGGGGCTTCCACTGCTCTTACCTGCTCATCCCTCTGCCTCCACTGCTGCCACCCTTCTGGTGGTGGAGTACCCTGGTCACCTAACCCTGGATTCAGAAGAACATTGGCTACACTCTGAAGGGTCGGTGGTTGGGATGAAGGTTTTTGAGGGATCTTCTTGAATGCCAGACTTCTTAACTAAAATGGGAGAAAATAAATAAAAATAAGTTTGACATCTTGACAAATCGGCTCCAGTCTGAATCTAGTGTAAACATTATTCTAGAAAGCATCCTTTTAACATTGCATAGTGTTAAGGTACCAATACGTACAGCTTTGAACACATGAATAGGTTAGAATCAGCGAATGAATCACATAATCAAGTTTTATTTATTCTATCAACCACCGGTTGGCAGTAAAACTGCAGTGTGAGCAACCTGTGGTAATAAGGCTCATCTACAATGTAGGCCTACCTATTCGTGGCTTGTTCTCGTCCTTACCTCGTTCACTTCACACTTTTGTTGGTCCTTCATTTTCTTCTTCTTATCTTTCTTCTGGTCGTTTTTCTGAGTCGTTTTGCCAGCTGCCGTGGTCTTACCCGGTCTGTTCTTCCCAGACGAGTCGCGACCGGCTTTGCCAGTGCTCTTACCCTCAGAGTCCGAATCAGAGTCGATTTGCAGCAGGGCGAACCGGGACGCGGTGGTGGGGACATTGATCATTGTAGACGATGCCATTGATCAAATGTAGGTAGCAAACTGTTCACAAAGACAAAAATACTGTGTGAACCTCCGACTACACCGAACCACACGTGCGGGAGGTACAATCGTTCTGGAATGAAGCAAGTATGTTCTAACGTTAACAATAAGGTTGATGTATAAACCTGACGTCAAGGCCAAAGTCTTTCGGTTTCATTTACACCGATATTGATGCGATATCATAAAAAACGCAGCTAGCATTACATCACATTTAGCCCCGCTAAGCAACACATCGTTAGCCGGACAAAGCTAACCAAACAAGTGGAGAACAGGCTCAATGAAATCAACCACAAACACGTTCACCGTTTTAAAATGAACACGTACTGCAGCACTACTCGTTAAGTATTTTGGATGTCATACCCGTGACAAATTGTTGGTGGAAACCTACTTTTAGTTGTGAAAGAAAGTGTCCTGTTTGTAACTAACACGTTCAGCAGTGCTCGCCGGAGGAGTATGTACAGCAAGCCGGGTGGACCAAAAACATGCCCATGTCCCGGTGTATGTAAATTGCTATTCGATTTTGTTGCAGAATGCTGTGATATGATCTTAACAAGTAAAACAGAGCCAGAAAAAACTGTGAGAAAGAGAAAAAAAAAATTTAAACCTCACAACAGAATTAAGTTAAAAACAAAATTGAATACTTGATTGATCTAAATAAGTAACTAGGAGTTCCCAAAATTACCCAACACCGCTATGAACTCCCTAAAATAAGCAAACTAGGTCAACATATCAATAAAAGCAACCAACACGTTAGTTACCGTATGTTTTTTTAATTTAACTATGAAACCATATTTTAACGTTACAACATAACACACACTTACAGTGCGTACTCACATCAATATGTTCTGTTGTGTGCATTTTAAATGCTAGTCTACCTAGCATTTTGAATGCTAGTTCGACACCTGTCATTCAAATGGGTTTATGTTCAAATACTAAGACTGTAACTCAACTATTATAAACTTAAATGTCGATTACTGAGAAAAAAAAGTACAAGGATAGTGGTAATTGAATTACTACACAGAGGTTGTCTTACATCTAAAAGGGGTTTATGACGATGTTTATTCCCCTTAGTGTGGCTTTGAGATTACCTCTGGAGTAATGTTACACCGTTAGTCTCCCTGGAAATAGTAAGGACATGTATATGTATAAATAACCTGTAAGAGCGTATCTTAATTTAGTTCGCAACTGTTTCTCATTGAACTTCAACCTGCATTTTACAATTGGGGAGGAACCCTCATGGAATGTCATTAGACCGGAGAAAATAAAACAGAACACATCAACTAATAGGTTGCCATTCTGATTAGTAGTTACCAATTGCCAAACAGTGTTACTACTATTGCTAGTCGGCAAGAAGGCACCCTTGTCTTTGCTCGTTTAAATTAGTGTTTTCGAGATAACTCTATTGAGTCCTCCAGTATTGACTCTGTGCTGGTCTTCACTACTGAATGGCGCCCCCGTGTGGCCGATCGAGGGACCTGAAGGTCTGAGGGTGGTATCTCCCTTAGCTCTCTGCGAGACACACGGACCGTGGCGATCTCTGGCCCCTCCCCAACAGGCCCCTGTGCATGTGTCTGAATGTAAGAGGGCTCATTTTGTGTCGTTTTGTATGTTTGAAGGTTAAAGGTCGACGAGGAAAATGCTTCGTTTGGGGGTTCGCCCGTCTGTGCCTGTGTCGGCGCCTGCGTCCCAGTGCTGTGTGCGTTGCTCTTAGACGGTCGAGAGGGTGTCTTTGTGTTCTTCTGCGCGTATTTCCTCTGGGGGTCCTCGTGTGGGAGGGCTGGTTGAGCGGAGGGCTCTTGTGGGGTTTGTTGAGGATCACAGAGCAGCTCTTTCAGTTTCTTCTTCAGCTGGCGGCTGGAACACTTGTAGAAGAACAACTCCCTCTCCAGCTGCTGGAGCCTAGCTCGCACGGCCCGCTCTGCTTCCCCAGAGCCCCCCTCTACACACACACGCACACACACACACACACACACACACACACACACACACGCACACACACACGCACACACGCACGCACGCACGCACGCACGCACGCACGCACGCACGCACGCACGCACACGCACACGCACACGCACAGACAGACAGACAGACAGACAGACAGACAGACAGACAGACAGACAGACAGACAGACAGACAGACAGACAGACAGACAGACAGACAGACAGACAGACAGACAGACAGACAGACAGACAGACAGACAGACAGACAGACAGACAGACAGACAGACAGACAGACAGACAGACAGACAGACAGACAGACAGACAGACAGACAGACAGACAGACAGACAGACAGACAGACAGACAGACAGACAGACAGACAGACAGACAGACAGACAGACAGACAGACAGACAGACAGACAGACAGACAGACAGACAGACAGACAGACAGACAGACAGACAGACAGACAGACAGACAGACAGACAGACAGACAGACAGACAGACAGACAGACAGACAGACAGACAGACAGACAGACAGACAGACAGACAGACAGACAGACAGACAGACAGACAGACAGACAGACAGACAGACAGACAGACAGACAGACAGACAGACAGACAGACAGACAGACAGACAGACAGACAGACAGACAGACAGACAGACAGACAGACAGACAGACAGACAGACAGACAGACAGACAGACAGACAGACAGACAGACAGACAGACAGACAGACAGACAGACAGACAGACAGACAGACAGACAGACAGACAGACAGACAGACAGACAGACAGACAGACAGACAGACAGACAGACAGACAGACAGACAGACAGACAGACAGACAGACAGACAGACAGACAGACAGACAGACAGACAGACAGACAGACAGACAGACAGACAGACAGACAGACAGAGAATTCCATGATTACCTTATTGACGGATAAATAAAGTCATACATGAAACCAAACAACAAGAAACAAACTCTCTTGCAAAATTGGCTTTCTACCGATAGGCCCGCCAGGAAAATACTCAGCCAAACCGTCATGTTGCAAAGCACTCTATGTACCAACATATTTCCCCCGCCACTTTCTGAGCACTAATGAGTCCCCCATCCACCAACCCACACACACACACACACACACACACACCCTCCCTTCCTGGTACCTCTGAGCTGTTTGAGCAGCTGCTGCATGCTGCCCTGGTGCTGCTGCTGCTGCAGGGTGAGCCTCCGGTCTGTGTCCAGGACCAGGTGCTGCAGGGCGGCCTCGGCCGTCCGGTACTGGCCCTCCCGCTCGCCGGCGGCCAGGCGCAGGTCCTCGCAGCACAGCCGCAGGCAACGCAACTCGTCCCGCAGGCGCACCACCTGGAGGGGGGAGGAGCAGGGTGGAGGTGGTGGAGCATAGTAGGAGGATCAACTGGTATAATGATGAGATCCTGATAGGAGATTTGGGCTATGGACGTATTGGTGTAGCTGCTAGATTACGAAAAAATATTCTGAATTGTCAGTACTGTCAATCACGATTATTCAAACGATTATTTTTGAGTTTCTAAAGATGATGCATTTATTCTGCATTCTCTTAAATAAAATACTTGTAACTGAGAACTCAGTTACACAAAAAAAAAAAATTCCCAGAGCGTTTGACCTAAAACTCAAAATCGCAATTTATTTTTGATTAAATGCATAGCCTCCCTGGTAAAGTCTACTCCAAGGTGCTGGAAAGCAGGGTTCGGCCGATCGTCGAACCTCAGATTGAAGAGGAACAATGCGGTTTTCGCCCCGGACGTGGAACTACGGACCAGCTCTTCACTCTCGCAAGGATCCTGGAGGGGGCCTGGGAGTATGCCCATCCGGTCTACATGTGTTTTGTGGATCTGGAGAAGGCGTATGACCGGGTCCCCCGGGAGAAACTGTGGGAGGTGCTGCGGGAGTATGGGGTAAGGGGGTCTATCCTCAGGGCCATCCAATCTCTGTACTCCCAAAGCGAGAGCTGTGTTCGCGTCCTCGGCAGCCAGTCAGTTTCGTTCTCAGTGGGTGCTGGTCTCCGCCAGGGCTGCGCCTTGTCACCAATCCTGTTTGTGATATACATGGACAGGATATCGAGGCGTAGTCGTGGTGGGGAGGGGTTGCAGTTCGGTGGTCTGAGGATCTCGTCACTGCTTTTTGCAGATGATGTGGTCCTCATTGGATCATCGGCCTGTGACCTTCAGCACTCACTGGATCGGCTGGCGGCCGAGTGTGAAGCGGCTGGGATGAGGATCAGCACCGCTAAATCTGAGGCCATGACTCTTAGCAGGAAACCGGTGGATTGCTTACTCCGGGTAGGAAATGAGTCCTTAGCCCAAGTGAAGGAGTTCAAGTAATAACCATTACTGAGTAATAACCATTGTTTATAGTATATATATATATATATATATATAATTGTTTACAATTATATATATAATTGTTTACAATATTTGTGTGTGATTATATTGACTATTTATAAATATACGTAGATAGATATGCGTAGATATATATATATACACACAATTATTCTGTATTCACATTTGTATGCATTATTATAGCTTGTATTATACTGACATGTTGGTGACATCTATCCAAGCTAAATTGATCTATTAAGGGGTAGGACTAGATACGTTTTTTTACTTCCTCCTACCCCCTTTCGAGCATGTAGAATTTTTTTTTTTTTTAATTTTACTTATTTTGTGTTTTTTTGTTGTTGTCTCTTTTATTTTTTATTTCATCTATCAATAATCAATTGATAATCATTAATTGATTAATAATCATGTTTTTTATTGCTTGCATGTTCGAAATAAAGACAATCAATCAATCAATCAATCAATCAAGTACCTCGGGGTCTTGTTCGAGTGAGGGTACTATGGAGCGTGAGATTGGCTGGAGAATCGGAGCAGCGGGGGCGGTATTGCGTTCGCTTTACCGCACCGTGGTTACGAAAAGAGAGCTGAGCCGCAAGGCAAAGCTCTCGATCTACCGGTCGATCTTCGTTCCTATCCTCACCTATGGTCATGAGGGTTGGGTGATGACCGAAAGGACGAGATCGCGGGTACAAGCGGCCGAGATGAGTTTTCTCAGAAGGGTGGCTGGCGTCTCCCTTAGGGATAGGGTGAGAAGCTCAGCCATCCGTGAGGAACTCGGATTAGAGCCGCTGCTCCTTTAATTAGAAAGGAGTCAGCTGAGGTGGTTCGGGCATCTGGTAAGGATGCCCACTGGGCGCCTTCCTTGGGAGGTGTTTCAGGCACGTCCAGTGGGGAGGAGACCTCGGGGAAGACCCAGGACTAGGTGGAGAGATTATATCTCAACACTGGCCTGGGAACGCCTCGGGATCCCCCCGTCAGAGCTGGTCAATGTGGCCCGGGAAAGGGAAGTCTGGGGCCCCCTGCTTGAGCTGCTCCCCCCGCGACCCGACCCCGGATAAGCGGACGAAGATGAGATGAGAGATAAATGCACAGCCCTACGTATTGGTATATTATAAGTATTACGTGCTGTTATCTTTTGCATTTATATTACATTACAATGTCATCCAGTTGGATCTGAACTTGTACTGATACATGCCACTGGGTGGATGCATTGACTCAAAG
Source organism: Gadus macrocephalus (assembly GCF_031168955.1). Classification (NCBI taxonomy): domain Eukaryota; kingdom Metazoa; phylum Chordata; class Actinopteri; order Gadiformes; family Gadidae; genus Gadus; species Gadus macrocephalus. Next base: position 10,459,227 of record NC_082387.1, read on the forward strand.
CATCCACCAATACCATGTGTGCAAACAAGAAAACAATGTGTATGCTCGTCAACTGTATGTGAGTATGTCGGAGATTCACCTTGTTGAAGTATTTTAACAGCAAATTCGAGGCCTCTGTCTGCGAGAGCTTATTCAGCTTCCTGGAGACATTACATAGTTGGGAGGGTTCAGTGGTCGGGGACTGCTGGGAGATAATGGTGGTGATTGACAGCTGCTTCTGCCTGTCTTGAATGGACTGGTTCTTAAAGTCCAGAGCCGCCTCCAGCACTTCTATAGCCTCCTCCAACTCAAGCAGCGAATGCTCTTCCTGGACACAGAGAAATGAATGATATATTAGCTACTTAGTTAGCATACATGTGCAAATTCAATGATTGTACACAGGTTTCGAGGGAATGGCTTATATTACATACGATTAAAGATAGGGGAGGCAATATGGACGAACCAGTCAGAATAAGCTAGATTTATCCTACCGAAAAATGAGCCTACAGAAAAAATCCCAAGACTCCCTCCAGGCCTCTGTCCAAAGTGCCTGCCCCTAAACACAGGACTAGCTCGCTAGCTTCAGCAATAGTTCTTCCTAGTATTGTGGAAGACTCCAGCCCTGCGCAATGAGTAGGCCATTCAATCGTTTAATTCGGCCTGAATTAAATGATTACAGGCCTACCACAGCCATAGTTAGCAGATTTTTTACTTTTTTGTCAGAGCATTTGATTTATTGATTGGTGTGTTGGGATGAAAAGAATATTTCAACAAATATGAGGAAAAAAAGGCTTATAAATTGCCTGCCCCAGCTTTAATTTGGGAATGTATGTCTCCCTTTTTTGGGTTATAATATATATTGCATTATAATAGCGGATAGAGCAAAAAGCAGTATTCAGTTCTGGAGACGCAAGCACATACACAAACACACAGTCACCGTCTCTTGTCCTGACCTTTGTGGACAGCCCCTTCCCATCTCGGAGCTGTGTGTTCAGGATGTCTCTCCTCTTTCTGAGGGAGTCTCTCTCCTTCTCCAGTTCCTCTGCAGTGACCACTCTGTTGTGCCCTGCCTGGCCACTGCCCCCTAGCTGTTCCTCGAGGGACTCCAGCCGCGTCGAAACACGCAGAAGATCCTGACTTAGGACCTGAGAAAAGGATGGAGGCAATGACCATGAATGTTATGTTGTATTTCAATAAAAGAAGACGACAAACAATTTAATTTGCATTGGGAGGAAGTTTTAAAAAACTTTTGGAAGAAAAATAATTATTATGATGAATTGAAGTTAGATAAGTTTGTTGATCAGGTATGATCAACTTTTTACAATGTCAAAGGAAAGCCATAAGTTACAGCTATCCGCAACATGTTGTGTGTTCTGTGATACGTTCACATTCAAGCACGCACACACGCCACGCACACAACCACACACACACACCTGGCTGGAACGCAGCCTCTTGTTCTCCAGTTTGCTGCGTTGCTGGAGACACGCCTCCTTGCGTAGCAGCATCTCCTCTCTCCTCTTTAGCTCCGCCTCCAGCTCCTGGAGCTCCGCCCTCCGCTGCAGGGCCCGCTCCTCCTCCCCCTCCAGCCAATCACCATCATGCTCCTTTTACCAGGAAGAAGGATAATTAGGCGATTAGGGAGTGGAATGGCAATACAGTCAGCGTAACAACAAGAACATAGTTGAATTATTATTCTAATAACAATATTGTTAAATTATGAGTTTCACCTCTTCTTGTGTGCCTTCACAGAGTCTGCTTTGGGAGATGCTGGTTCCCTCTATTGTTAAGCCCTTCAAATACAAGAGATCAAGATTAACTGAATGGTAGGCTGCTCTGTTCAATGCAGCAGTTATCCCAATAGCTAACCAAAATATTGCAAAAAAACTATTTGTGTTTCTACTTTAGTATTTCTAAAATGCTCATTTAGATGTAAAGCACTTTCCTCCTTTATTGCTTTTACTATTATCATTATAATAAGCGGTTTGCTAATATTAATTAACATGATGGTATAAATTACATAGAATTCCAACCTTGTTGATGGACTGAGTCCCTGCAGAGTGGTGCTTCAGGCTGGTTCGGAGTCGTTCTCTCTGCAGGCTCAGGTGTTGCAGGCTGTGGTACAGCTCTGCCCGGGCCTGCTGGCTCTGCAGGGACAGTCTGTTCAACACGCCTGCCTTCCTGCCATCCTCCTTATGTGTGTCGATGGCTCTGGCATCCCTGCCTGTCGCACAGACCAAGATCCACACTGAGTAATAACCACCTTTGCCTCAGGAAGAATTATGTTAAAATAATTCTGGCAGAGCCTTGGCTCCACTTGGCTCGCCTGTTCGAGTAAGCCAGGCTTACGAGAACATGTTGAGTAACAACCTTTATAATATTGAGTCATTTAACACCTTGCAATAAAACAAACACCATGGAGGGTTTTTAAACAGTCTACCATCGCATAGTAAATGTTGACATAAGTGGGTTGGAGACATAATATTTTACGAGGGAGGAAGCACACTTGTTTTGTCGAGTTCTTTAATGAGCTGCTCCTTCATGCGCATGTTGATAGACAAATCCTGGATTCTCCGCTGAATGGGGCAAGATCCTACTCCCACCTCCTTCAGATGTATTGGTTTCCCTTCGATCTCTGTGGAGAGCAAAATCTGTTGTCAGTGACAGAATACAAACCAAGTATGGACTGTGCTGCTGATTAATCTTTCCCTTTGAGAATGCCAGAGGACTTGAGCTTCATGTTATTTGCATACATAAGCATGCCTACGTAATGTACAGAGGTTATATAGGCCATACAGTTATTTTTGTAGGACTTCGGACAAACTATCTGTAATGGTGATGTTCTTCATAAAATAACAAAAAGCAAGCCAAGGGTTACCTTGTGTTAGCTGGGAACATTGAGACAACAGGACTCCATCGTGGGTCTTCTGGTGAGTGTCAGTCCCATTGTGTTTCTGGTCTGGACTCTTCTGAAGGCCGGTCCAAGTGCGATTCAGAGAACGTCTGTCGTTACAACACAACAATAAGCCCGATATCAGATCCTCATAAGAGGGACATCTGCTTATCTTTCAACCAACATAAGCTGTTGGCTGATTTTAACTCACCTGAATCCCATTTGGCTGTCCTCCCCATCTTCATCCTCATCATCGTCCACCACCTCCTCCTCCACCTCCATGTTCTCCTTCTGGTCTCTGTCTCCCCCCTTCCCCTCACGCTGCTTGATGAAAGGGCAGTAGACCTCCTGTTTGTCCTCGATCTCCGCCAGCAGGAGATGGCCACGCATCCTGAACGCTGCCATCACTCTTTCCAAAGAACATGCTGCTGGACTCGTATGGATCTGCAGTCAACGCACCAACGCACCAACACACACACACACACACACACACACACACACACACACACACACACACACACACACACACACACACACACACACACACACACACACACACACACACACACATGAGCAAACATGGATGTGCAGAACAATTTGAGGCACCCGGTTTTTTATTTGTCTCATGAAAATGACAAAGATTATTCATGAAACAAGTAACCCCCCAGAAAACAGTCAATTCAACTTCCCATGACATTAAGCTACAAGTGATACTGTGTTACAACAACCGTACCCTCCGAGAAGGCTGGTGGCGCCGGCTGTACCCCACCAGGGGGGCGCTGTAGGGCCTCCTGGCAGAGTGAACAGTGGGGGCCGTTTCCACGGAGCTCCCCGGGGTTAGCCTAGAGGTCATGAGGTCACCGCGAAGCCGTTTGATCAGAATCTCTTGTTCCACCAGGTGTTCTGTCTGCAAACGTCCAAACACTCAAACACTTCATAGGGAAAATGACCTAGAACCTAAAATATCATTTGAATTTATTCCTCAATTTCATCTAAATCAGCTAGGCTGTTTTCATTTATTCATAAATCAGGACTTTTATCCCTCTACATGAGTTAATATACCATCGCTCCCCCCACACAGCATTGCACACATCTTTACCTGTATGCGTGTGCGATCCTTCTCCTCTTCTAGGGCCTGCAACTGGCTCTTCCTATCCAAGACCACTTCCTGTATCACCCTCTTGGCCTGTCGGAGTGCCTCTTCTTTCTGCTGCAATTCCTGCTCGGCTCTGGCCAAAGCCTCCTGAGAGAGAGGATCATTGATTAGATATAATTACGGTTTGAATGTACTGTAATATTAGTGATCCACTGTAACTTTTCACTCTTTATTTGGATATTGTTCATCAGGAATCTTTAAAGAGAACTACAGTGTTGTCATTAAGTAAGGGAAAATGTATAGAACGCCGGTCATTATCGGGAAGATAAGCCACGACAGCCACTGAAGGGGCTGATTTTCGATAATTGCCCGCGTTCTATACATTATCCCGCTTATTACACAGGTAGTTTCCAAATCGAAAAAATAAGTTCAAACAGTGTGTCTTTCTACAAATAATTTGTTACCACTCGGTGTGTTGATAAGCAGAGAAATAGTTCGCCAAAGATGTTTTCTTTTTGGCAAGTAGCCGAGTAATAAACGGGTTAATGTACAGAGCGCCGGTCAATATCGAAAATGAGCCCCTTCAGGGCGAGGCAAGACACCTCACCTTTGCGTCGGTGCATCAGGGCTTATTTCCCCAATACGATCATTGTAGTATCATGTGGACATGATATTTTATAAATAAAAGAATAAGGAATGAGATATATGTAAGTCAGTGATCTGTGTGTGTACCCTTATGTTGCGTAACTACCTGGCTTTTGTTGAGTTCTCGCCTGAGCTGTAGCACGGTGAGGGGTTGGGCCTCATCTGGATTTTCATTGGTCGGATCTAAATGCTCCAAAGTCACGAGTCTCTCTTGCCACGCCTTCACCCTCTGCCTGATCGGGGCACTAAGGGTTGGTGCGGACAAATCCTTCAACAGCTCAGCAGCTTCATGGGCCAGCAGGAGATAATGCAGCGCCTCCTCCTGATTGGCTGTCCTCCCGAGGTCTGTGTGTCTCTCGGAGCTCTCCTCACACTCCTTCCTCTCCTCCTCCTCCTCCTCCTCCTCCTCCTTCTCAACCCTCCCGGCCGCTTTCCCCGCCTTCCCCCTCTCCTTCTCCAGCTCTCTCTCCCTCTCCTTCAGCAGCTCTCGGAGCGTCTCCACCTCGTAGGCCAGCTCCCCCAGACGGGCCTCGCCGGGGTCCCAGACGGGAGGGCATGACTTGGTGTCCGACCGGGAGACCGCGGCACCGGGGCGGTTGCGCACGTGGCGTGTCCTGTGGGCGAACTGCAGGACGCTGAGGGTCTCGGCCATGCTGTGGTGGGAGGGGCTGACGCAGGCCACCATCAGCGTGTGGGCCGTCCCCCCCAGCGAGTCTCTCAGGAGCCGCGTGATCTTGGCGTCTCGGTACGGCACGTGCACGCCACCGCCGCCGCCGCCGCCGCCGTGGTTGTTGTTGTTGTTGTTGCCGCGGCGACCCCGCCCTGGGTCCGAGAGCGCACGGATGACGTTCCCCAGCGCCAGCAGGCCGGCGTTGATGTAGACCGACTCCTTGAGCCGCACGCCGGTGTTGCCTGTCCGGCCAGCGCGCTCCGAGCCGGCGAGGTCCACCAGGTGGAGCTTGGAGAGGCGGACGGCGTGGCCCGTGGCCCCGCGGCGGCCCCAGCTGAGCTGGAGGGAGAGGATGGCGTGCGAGCGGCTCGAGTGTTCGTTCATCCCCGTGGTGCCCGTGTGGCGCAGGGCGTTGCCCGCCTGGAGGACGCTGAGGAGCTCGTCGGCGGTGCGGACCACCGTCTCCCTGGCCCCCACCACCACTGGAAAAAATAACAACACGGATGAATCCCTTGTTAATGATTTTAGTACAACCTATAAGGTATTGTATAATGAATACTCTAAGATGATACGGTTTGCCTCAAACTAGCTGGGTTCATGAAAAACTGACCGCCACACACACACAACTCAGTGTTACACAACGGGAAAGGAGCCTCCCTTATGAAGCACACAATGGAAACCAATGTGAACCCATGGGAGAACAGACAATTCCACTGGCATCAGGATCAGAGCCAGGCATTGGGCCAATATAAGGTTCTACTACCCTGTACCCTTGTGATAAACTACTGTACTGTGGCCTATAATCAAGGTCCCCTAGCTTTGACCCTATCTCTGATCATCATTAGGCCCTATATGGTGTTAATACACAAGTGAACATTAACTCTGAAAGTCAAACACCTGGTAAGCCTACATTACCCTACCAAAACCCCAGAATGTGAGCTCTTGTACAAGCTGCCTGTGTGCCCCTCCTGACCTGTGTTTCCTCGGTCGTCCTCTCTGATATGAAGCTCTTTGTGGTTGGTGTGGAGTTCCAAAAGGTCTCTCAGTTCCTCCTGGTACAGCTCCATATAGGAGACCCGTACAGTGTGCTCCATCAGCCCATCACCTTTCCCTGCCGGCCTCTTCTGCCCCAGCAGCTGGAACACATCCTGGGCCAGGCGGCCGATAATACCCCAGTCCTCATCTGGAGGAGAGGGCAAGACATTGATAAGAGTCAGAGGGAGGAGATACGTTTGGAAGTTTGGAAGTAATCACACATGAACGGTCTTTACAGCGATATGCCTGATATATCCTTCGTAATCAAATGGCCAAAACATGTGGATTTAAAAGGTTTTGTATAGAAATGTTGACAATTGTAGTTCATCAGTCTGTATTACGGGTGAAAGAGTTTACAAAGCGAGACTTATTATTCTACTGTGTCGTCCACTTACCAACGAGTCCCCCTCCTAGTGTGTAGGTCTTCCCCGACCCGGTTTGTCCGTAGGCGAATACCGTAGCGTTGTAGCCGTCGATGAGCGACTCCACCAGCGGGTGGACGCAGGCCTCGTACAGCTCATCGTGGCTGGACTCACAGCCAAAGACGTGATCGAAAGGAAAGGTCTTATCCTTCCCGATCATCACATGGGACGTGTCGGGCACCACTCGCACACACACCTGGTGGTTGTGGAGAACTTCTCTGGGGAGTAAGGGACGGACGCGGACCGCCACCCTGACACACACCTCGTTCATCTTTACTTTGGTACTAGGTGGGAACGGGAGGAATCCTGTTCAATTCTGTTTTGAACTCACCGCATTGTCTTTGTCAGGAGCGTTATTCACTTAGAATTGGAAGTATACATACGTAAATCCTTTCAAAAAGTGTTCCGATATTAGAAATTGGTCTTATAAACAACGTTTGAAAACTAGTTACACTCGTTAACTGTGTTGCATGTACTTGTGTCCATACAACGCGACCTCTATCATAACTTTATCATAGTTCCAATATAGTGCCACACAATGATTACAGTGTGGAGCGATACGTTTTTATTGCAAAAAAAAATATGACATGAAATACCTCTGCTTAAATTGAATTGTCCTGAAACAAAACGCGAATTGAAAAACGGTCCAGTTCAGCACCTGGTCTCGTTTGTTGTCGGTCTGCCGTTGCCGTGGTTGCCCGGGAAACCGCCACCGATGTGACAGCAGCGAGTCAACGAAAACAAAGGAAGTGCTTCCGACGATCCACGAAAGCAACAGCGACACCATTCGGCAGTACAGAACACGGCAATACCGTACAGTGTTCAGTTGTTTCTAAATTACATTGCTGAAGAAGAGAACGTTAAACCTATCATTTTTAAAAGAGCATCTCTCTGCTTCAAACAGATCTCATGAATTAAGTCAAGTGCTGGCCAATAAATGCTGTCAAACGACATTCCTGTTTTTAATATGCACTTTATTTCAAAGAAACATCACTTTGTAATAGAAAATACAGATATCATTTGATTTTGAGAATGCGGTCAGTAATAAATGCAGCGTGTGTGGTGTATGGGAATATGGGACATCTCTTTTTCATGTTTCTTTGCATAAGGCCACAGGTAAAAGTCGATGATGGCTGAATTGATGTTGCAAGGCACTCCGTCTCTCTCTTGCACTAGCTTGCAGAGATGCTCTTTAATCAGCTCCACCGACCATATGGAACATCCACGGATCTCCACCTCTCTCCTGTCCCCAGACCTCAGAAGCTCACCTTGGTATTGGGGGAGAGAGACGGGGAGGACAGGATAAGGGTAAGAGTGAAGATCAATAAGGGGGTAATCACACACTTCCTGCTGTGTAATGCCGCTTTTCCACTGCATGGTACCAGCTCGACACGACTCGACACGACTCGACTCAGCTCGCATTTTTTGCGTTTCCACCGCGGTACCATGGTATCTGGTACCTGAAGTGGCTGCTTTTTCTAGTAGCCTACCTACTCGCTCTAGGTTCTAAGCGAGCTGAGCCGATGCTAAAAGGTGACGTCGGCAGACGGCCGGCGACTGATTGGCCAGAGAGTGTGACGAAGTCACGAGAGCGACATGGCAACCATGCTGGTAACATCCATAGCAGCGCCGCAGCCAACATGTTCCACTTCTCCAACTTCTTCAACATGCCAGCTAATAATAGTAATGCGATCGATGTCCTCCATTGTTGTTATGTGGGTTCTGTCCATGTGTGGGTTGCGTATGTGTTGTTTGCGTCGCGTACACAAATACGTCACGGCCCTTTCGCGCAGCCGACCCCGCCCACGTCCAGGAGGTACTATTTGCGGTGGAAAAGCACCCGTGCTGCTACCGTGTCGAGTCGTGTCGTGTCGAGTCGTGTCGAGTCGAGCTACATGTGCGGTGGAAAAGCGGCATAAGTGACCAACATGTCAAAAACAAACAACTATTCTGTGAGGAATTTCATATCTATAAATGTTTTTCTAATCAATATAACATTTGTAATTCTATACAAATGTATATAATACAAGTGTCTAAGGTTTGGACTTTACAGAGCTAGATTAGCCATCTAATTATTCGCCTTTGGACAGGCAAATAAAGAGATTCAAGACAGACGATACTTGAAACAACAATGGACACAAATAGCATTATTTTATGTGGATCATCTTGGATGATGATTTTTCATGGCCAAACGGGCCAACATACAAAAAAAATCCCCAGGGTTACCATTCTTGAGCGTGTCAGTTAGAGCATTGCTGTATCGTAGTGCACCCAGATACACTAGGGCCTGGGGCACGCGGTAGTCTGCGAACATGGTAAGCCAGTCCAGGTTCGGGATGTCTCCTTCCCCCCTGGCCTCCATGATGCCCCAGAAGTCCGCCACCAGGATCTGGGCCCGCTTGTAGAAGGAGATGCTTTTCCCCTGCATTGGACCAATTTATTGAGTGAATGAGGGATATATTTTGAATGATTATCGTGTCTGTCTGTCTGTGTTTGTGATGTTTCTTTGGGTGGGTGTGTGAGTGTGTGTGTCTGTCTGTTTGTGTTTAATATATAGTGTATGGCAGTTTAACTGTTTGACTTCGAGCCGAAAAAGCTATTGGTTCAAACCCCCAATGTACCCGACCCAAACCTGTATCCCTGAGCAAGTTGCCCTAACCCCTATGTAATAAAGATCTAAGTACATTTACTTAAAAGCTCTTAAGATAAAAGTATCAAATATTTGAATACAAACTTGTTATTTGGTTGTCAATTGTTTGATAAGACACAGTTTGGGAAAGAAGAGTAGGGGAATAAGCAGGTTTTCATTCACACTTTTTGGGCTTAATTTGCCAACCTTCAACCAGATAGGTGCAACAGGTAGGCAGTGTGTTCCTCTTGAAGACAAAGCACAGCCTTTATTGGTAGATCTGTCCTTCTAGAAAAACGAACATTACAAGACCACAAGGATGGAACTTGTGTGTCTCCAATGCTTAGTGCTTCGTGCTTAGTGCGTGTATGTGTGTGTGTGTGTGTGTGTGTGTGTGTGTGTGTGTGTGTGTGTGTGTGTGTGTGTGTGTGTGTGTGTGTGTGCATTTGTGCATGCGAATGTGCCACTTCAGATTGATTGTGCTCAGAATTGTGGCCTCTTTGAGACGTTGCTTATCCCTCAATATTAACATCTTCACTTTGGTTTCTTCGTCTTCCTTTTCAAGTGTGTTTGCATTGAAATATGAAAATATGAAAACCAGACTGACCAGCAGATGGCAGTCTCAAGCTTACCGAACATCACTGGCCATTCCCACTTTGAACAACATAAACTCTGTGAATGGATAGTTTATTATTGAAAAATATATGTTTTAAAACTGAAAATTAAAACTAGGGGCTGGTGGCTTTAGATTAAAAAAAGGTTAAGGCTAATCAACCTGTATCATTCTGTCCTCAAACACAATAATCATTGACCCCATTTTTCGTTTCATTCCGATCTCCTATTTAGTTAAAAAATGTATCATTCTGATCATACACATTGTTGCATCCTTGTATCAAACGGCCCTCCTTCATATTTATTCATCTGATTCTGACTTCTTACTTAGTTGAATTCTGTATGCCTCTGACCCCATATATATACTTACTTGCATACCGGTGTCATTCTAACCTCATATACATAACATAGTTAGTAGCACACCAGTATCATTCTAACCTCATTTATATACATAGCTGGTGTCACGCCAGTATTTTCTCACTTCATGTACGTCCATCGTCAGCAGCATGCCAGGAACATCATAACTTCCTACGTGGAGATAGTAGCAGATCCGCATCATCCTGACCTCATAAATAGTTGCATCTCTGTAGGAGGGAAGCTTCTCCACGATGAGTTCCACCATTTTCTGGGCATCATTCCCGGCTTGGCTGATGAAGCTCCTGCAGTTTCCTCCATTTTCTAATAGCACACGTCCGCCTTCAGTGAGAACCTAAATCATATCCACAGGCATGAATGCAAAAGCCTTGTACACAGACATCCCCCCCACCCCTAATAATATAGTTAGAAAATAATGCAATATAGGCCTACCAAAAATAATGATACAACCCATACTAAAAGCAAACGTGCCGTGACTGTGAGGAACCACAGTGAGTGAGTTGAGTGATTGACACTAATTGAGTTGAGTGATTGACAGTTCTTGAGTTGAGTGATTGACAGTGAGTCGAGTGAGTGACAGTAGGGGAGATAGTGATTGACCCTGCGGCTTAGAAGGAAACGTTCTGCAGGCTTTCAATGGCGTCATGCCCTAAGGAGGACACCGGTTGTGTAACGTGTGGTTTGTGTAACGTGCGTGGCGCTGGTGGGCCGTACCTGGTGGCGCTCCTCCAGCATTGGCATGGGCGTGGTGTTGTCCGAGCGCAGGACATGCCTCAACTGCTCCAGGCTCATGCGGGAAAAGTATTCCGGGTCGGTAATGGGTACGCCTAAGGCAGGAGACAAGAGTGTGAGGAGAAAAGAATGGCCACATAGAGAAATGCAGACCTGGTCGGAAAGGCCTGGAGAAAATGGGATACTCTTAGGGATTTTTAATAGCCTACTTCTAAAAGTTTCAGGTAGTTGTAATCACAGGAAAATTAACTCCACGGTGGCCATTTCTGCTGAGAAGTAGCAGAAGCATAATTGGTTGTAATCTCCTTCGGTCAAACCCTGTGATTCACACCCTGGAGCCAGGTACCTGTGCTTATCCGAGACTATGCTGCAATTAGAACAGCCCCAGCGATCACCCAGCGAGAAACACTGTTCCATATGAGCCATAATTGAGACAAATCCAGAGTCCTCCCAGCCGACTATAAAGGGCCGTCAGACTCACACAGAGCTGAGGCAATTTCCGAGCAGTGCGAGCAATGTTTAATGCAGATAATAAGATATAGAATTAGATTTGACGTCAAAAAAAAGAAACCCAGGGCAGAAAATGATTTCACAAAGAAAAGGTTCTATGAAAGGAATGCATTGGGGATTGAGACCCGACATGCTAAAGATTAATTATATTTAAAATATATCTTTATTCCCTCTGAAAACTCCTCAAGGTTAATAGTGACCTTTAATTCAATGATTCAGTATGTTTTTGGTCTACTGCCTGTATATTGCAAAGTCCTGAGAAAAAATATTTGTGAAATTTATTTTCCAGGGACAACAGAAAATTACTAATTACATAGAATCTGAAAACCCCATTAACGGCTCATGTTTTGCTGGTTAGACAATCAACAATCAGCAGCAATAATTTCCTGAAATGACTTTCCCCAACCTTGATAACAGTTCCATTGAACTAGTTAGATAAAGTAAAAGTATTTTCCAATCTCAAATCAAATGTGTACAATTTATTGTGGCAAACATGGTCAGAGGAAAATGAAATAGGGCTCAATTTATTTTATTAACAAAAATATATTTAAATAAATAAAGGTCATTTTATTTATTAAAATATTTTTATGTCATGCATTATCTTTGATTTTTCAAACTATTTCCAAATAATTATAAAATCGAGAATAAAAAGTGTATTAGTGTGTGTTGGCATTGTTTCTTGGATTTATCTCACCTTCTTCTATAGCTCTGGTGATGGCAGCACAAAGAGTCATGTAGCCTCTGTATGTGGTCCCTTTGTAGGTCACCTCACACTGCTTGTCCTCTTCCTCTGGCCAAAAGGAGAAGTTCATGGTATCCACCACAAACACCCAGTTCAATGCCTGTACTTCAGAACGACAAATATCCATAGTCAGCTGGAACGTATGTCACAATATCGCCACCAGTAATGACCGACTGGAATTTTATAAAGGACTATGCAGTGCATTCAGAAAACTCTTTCCTCTTTAATTATTTTTCAAGAAATGATTACATTCTGTTGAGACAATGAATAACTCTAAACATAGTTTTTCTGGTCCCAGTGCTGGTCTATTCAATACACATTATTTAAATCAAATTATCAATCCGCCTAATGTTGTCATTGGCGCACATTCATGCTAAAGATCGAGGGATGTCCGGATGGTTGTGTGTTACTTAGACACTCCCCTGGTCAGCGGTGTCTCTGGGGGCCAGGGGGTTGGCCTTCTTCCAGCCGCTGGCCGTGAGGTCTTCACTGTGGCGCAGGGCGTAGAGCATCTCTGCCGCCCTGTGCACCCCTTCCACATCCACAAACACATCCTGGCTGCGCGCCGCCACAAAGCGTCCAGACTCGAGCGGAGGAAGAGGCCGATCCATGGCGTTGGTGGCGATGTAAGTCGAGGTTGTGGTAGTGGCGCTGGTGGTGCTGGTGGTGGTGCTGGTGGTGGTGCGGTTGGTAGTGGAGGTGGCGTTGGTGGTAGTGGTGTTGATGTAGGTTACGATACAACTGCATAATGAAAAGCAATGGGAAAGAACGGAGAAAACAGAACACTATTATTTAATCGTTCACACAATTTCAATCTTGTTTCACTTCAAAAAAAATTCCCATGAATGGGAATAACCATTGCAAAGCTTTATATTCAACTCATTTAAATTACTTATGCCCCATGATGTAGCCTACGTAGTTATAGATTGAGTACTTCTTATTTTAATATTGTTGATAAGGAAATAATGAGGCCGAACATTTATACCCTATCCCTGAACTTGCTCCATACTTGCCAGCTATACCATGAGGAAAGACCCAGAGTTGCCAGCTGAATATAAACCACACTCTGACCCATTTCTCCTGCTGGCTTTAGTGGAATTATTATTGGGACCAGTGTTTCAGGCCTTTGCCCTGGCCAAGGAAAACATTTATTTTGTCATGCTACACACTACAACCCCTTGGCCTGGGTCGAGCCAGGGCTCTACCACTATTCATGTTATACCAAGGCATCATAATTAGACTTGGCTTTGGTAACATTAACTGGGTACGTCCAGACTCCAGATCCTATAATTCCAGCATCACCATACTCCAACAGTAGTGTGGATTGCCAAGATCGACTTCGTTAAAAAGAGGAAATGGAAGGTCTTGGTTTTTACATAGTACATGATTATGAACATCTGGCGTAGACCTAGTCGATATATTTGTATGTAGAATAAAATTGTCGTGTTATTGTTGTTGCCTTGAGTTGTTTAATTGGACAATTTGAATATCATACGACAACAATTGCTGCAAAGATGAATTTGAAAAAAGGGTAACTGGTACAATAGCACATTGGCGTATCAAGTATGTTGGCGGTATGCAATAACAGCCAGCTCATTTCGTTAGTTAACATTATCATGTACTCCCAACGAACTGTCTTACAATACTAAAACATAAGGCTACGTTGCAGGCAAAGTCCACTATCTGCAGATATGGGAGGAATCATGGTTCAATGAGGTCGTTCAAGCAGGGGGATATGTACGATCACTGCATTTATAATAAACGCATTGAGCGGAACTCGATCTGACATTATGTAACATTATTTAATATAAAATCAATCATGCTAAAACGATATAATTTATTTTTGAAAAATAATATCCTAACCCTCAATGCCAACACACTGAAGTCACCTTTGACGGCTTATGACACCGGTCAATCATCCAGTATGATTTGCTCATTCATTCTTTATAGTTAGCGCATTAAAAATTAAAATGTAAACCTACACTGCAACTTGCCACTGAATTAAGGATCTGGACGCACGGTGTCCCGTGACAGCGACAGTAATCACTTTATGGAAATAGTCGATTTATGTATTCCCTGTTCAAGCTCAGTTTGGTAAATTGTTATTTAAAGTGGATTGGTATGCACTGAATAAACTCACATTGCTGCACGAACGCGTAGAATAGTTCATGCCAGATGCTGCAGGGCACTCGTGAGTTTGTCGCTTTATTCCACTACCTGGTTTTTGCCTTTTCGACCAATCAGAGCTTCACATTGGGTATCGTCACTCAGTCGAACCAACCAACTTCGGATTCCCTCCCACAAGATTGGACCATGGATGCTAGTCTGGCTAGTCATAGCAAGATAGAACCCCATCCATCCCTCCACGGTAGGACATTATCAACTGCTGGCTGGATGCTGTGTTGCGATCACCCGTTATAAAAAAAAAAAAAAAGCAATCCTCCTTTGACCTCTCATTTCCATCCACAGAATTTTCTTATCTTAGCAACACATTGTGCTGACTATAGACAAGCTTAATTAGCTATCATAGACTTTCATATCTGGCACAAACAAATAATTCTCCAAGGTTTGCATGCTTTATGTATTGTGGAGCAAACAACCTGCCGTTAGGCTCTCTTAGTGGACAATTGGAGGTCTTTTTGTGCAAATTGTGACGCAGAACCAAATGTATACACAAATTCAGACAAATGTATTAACGAGCATTAGTCGTTTGGTAAAAAAAAATGGCATTTTTATTAATTTTACAATTGGACAATGTCAATCTACATCATGACAGGACAACAAGTGTAGAGAACAGGACACTGCAGGGACAAAACAAACCAATTCCACATTAGTTACCTTCCATACAATGTCTTAATAAATCACTAGCTACAACTTTCCATCTCTGGTTATTCAAAAGCATTTCCAACTCCTCCTCCTTCCTCCTTCCCCCCCCCCCCCCCAAAAGAAAGATGACTTAATATACAACGAAATTGTCGGTCAGCCCTGAATCGTACACAAGTGTAAAACTACACTCACTGTAGGAGTCCCAAAGATGTGCACCCCTCCCCCGCACTCCAACACCTCCAAACTGAAAGCATTTGAGGATTCCCACATTGATTTAAAAAACAAAAAACATAAAATATTTCACAAAATGATCAAAATATCAAAACAAAACTGTAGCTTACATTCTGTGCGATGCGCCGAGTATTACAAAGGTTACAACTCAGCTGTGAGTGACATCAATAAAGATGACCATAGCGCACGCACACACACACACACACACACACACACACACACACACACACACACACACACACACACATCAATTTACTCTCAAGACAAACATGTACACAACGCAGAACCTCATCCAAAAATAAAGATGTTTAACTTTTCTTTTAGGAAGCAGTATTAATATCAGAAATAGCTGAAAAGAAGTTACTGTACGAGTTAATGGGCTACACCTAAAAATGCTGGATGTTTTTTTTTTATTATATATAAACGCACAGGAATGTTGGACCTACTTTAAGTTAAAAAATACAAAAAAGAAACCCATATTTTGAGTGGGATTTGTTGAAGAGGGACGTGGAGGGGTGTGTGTATATGTATGCGTTTGTGTGTTTTCGGGTTTGGGTGTATGTGTGTTTGGGGGGGGGGGGGGGGGGGGGGTTCTTCTTCGCTCAGCGTCTCATGGGCCTACAGGAAGTGACCAGAGTACTGCTTCACACTGAAATACAAAGCAAGACATTAAGAAATAAATACTTAGAAGGGACAAGTTACTCAAACAAAGTTCATTCTGAGGATTTTGGGGAAACAAAAAGGGACAACAAAAAAAAGTCAGGGGAGGGACAGAGCAAAGGGAGGTGTAGTGTTAATCCTGGCATCAAAGAAGAAACCGTGCACCGGGATAGGACAGGGAGAAAGAAGGAGGGGAGGCAGGGTTAGTTACCAAGGCAACACTACACTGCTACTTAAAGAGTGCTACAGCA
Organism: Gadus macrocephalus; assembly: GCF_031168955.1. Classification (NCBI taxonomy): domain Eukaryota; kingdom Metazoa; phylum Chordata; class Actinopteri; order Gadiformes; family Gadidae; genus Gadus; species Gadus macrocephalus. Next base: position 10,475,532 of record NC_082387.1, read on the forward strand.
GTTAGCATCAGGCTAAGCTAAACAGCAGCAACACGCAGTGTATACAATACATGCTTATTGGTTGCCAAGGGAGACAGAAGAGGAGGTGCCTGTGCCATTTGGCAGACTGTGATTTGTTGTCGGTTCATCTAACTAAAAACAACAAAATCACTAGTCTTCCACACAGCAGCAGCCAGGGGAAGAATCAATCCATTCCCTGCTTCACAGTGAAACGGCTTGGATGGCTGAGGCATTCTGCTCGTTGCCTTCTACAAATTCATTGAGTCATACAAATAGACCCGTTGGAAACATGCATTTCATTGACGGTTGGTTTGCGCGTCAAACCTTCCAGAGCCATTTCATGAAAGAGGAAGGTTTTGTGCAAGTGGCAGGTTGCATGAAGAGAAAAGGAAGGGGTTAGTGAATAGAAGAGACAGCTGGCAGCTAATACATCACACAACAATAATCCATTCATATATACATTCAGTCAAATGCATTGATGTGTGAATATCCAAAGAGCCAATTCACATAGTTGTTTTGATCATTTATCTGTTAAAGGTTTGCTTAACTACCAAACAGTTTGCATTAAGGATCAGCCATATTTTAAATCAACAAAATTCTAAAAGAAGAACGAATTTAGAAGATTTATATGACACCACCCATTGAATTTTAATGGATTACAATAGAATTTCTTAGGGCTGCAACTAACAATTATTTTCAAAGTTGATTATTCCAAGAATTGTTTTTATTATCATTGAGTCCATAAAATGTTGTAAATAATAGCAAATGCCATCACAAGCTCAAAGTGATTGGTTTTATCTGACAAGCAGCCAAGAAAAACTAAACCTAATCCTTTAAAAATTATCCATGTACCAAATTCAACTGCAAAATTCAACTGCAAAATTAAGCAGCAATCTGTTATTTGTGCTTCAAAAATCAATACAATGATTAAATCAATGACAAATATCAAATGACCCATTTTCTGGGGACCAACTAAGCTATAAATGGCCTATGTTGCAGCACTAGATGTCCTTGAAAGACGGATACCAGTCGCCTCATTGTATTTACCAAACAGTGGTCTAGGCGTCGGCACTTGCCTGTTCTGCAGCAGGTACTGGGCGTTCTGGATCTGGTCCTGGGTGCCGCTGATGGTAATAATGCGGTCCTCAGAGCCCTCCAGGGGCTCGTCGATCTTGATCGAGGCCCCGGACTCGTGGCGGATCTGCTTGATTCGCTGGCCTGCTTTACCAATGATTGAGCCCGCCATCTACATGAAGGTCAGGGTGGTGGAACAGAAGGAGGGACAGGACTCCTGTCAGTAGCCACCACCGAGGGTACGATTTCATACAATTTCCGTGAGGGAAAAGACTGCATAAAAACACAATTTCCTCGCCTGATCACCAGACGGTAATGAAAAGGTGAGTTACGTGATGATCGACAGGGCGCTCCCGTCATCATCACGGCATGCTGACATTCTCGATAACACATTAAAATCATTATGAGCCAATTAAGCAGAGACGAGGCCAACGACTAAATGTTCTTCGTAGCAGACTGACGAATGACGTTGACGAACACATGGCACCGCAGAGGGTTTCGCCCAGACCGCGTGAGTTTAATTAGCAGCTCGTTAAAAATGAGCGAGCGGTGGCGTTGGGGTACACCTTGTCGCATACTCACGTCTTTCGGGATGGTCACCTGGGTGGTGATGACGGGGCCCCCCATGTCGTTGTACGAGCCCCGACCGCCTGAGGACAAGAAGACATGGATTCAGAGAACAGGGTGATATGGGGAAATAAATTGAATACATTCATATCGCATTGTTTGTACACACAGTATGAGGGAATAGCAGCGTGGCAGCTCACCTGATGGGTAGTTATCCCAGGAGGAGCTGTTATCTGCCAGAGAGAGAGAGAGGAGGGGGAGCGTTAGCAAACGGATTGACAGATCAACAAGCCATGTCAAAACATCCTTTAAATGGCAAAAAGCTGCCAGGTTTTTGCAATATTGAGCCAGACATTATCAATGACACTTGTGCACCAAAAGCCTTTGGTATAAAACTGTTGAAAGAAGCCTGAAATGTCCACTTGAAAAAACAGGGGTGGGGGGAAGCAATGGCTTTCCTGTACAACAGAGAAAATGCCTATTGATTCATTCTTTTTTTTATAACTTACCTTCACCTTCCTATTGAAGATCAAGCCAATTAGGCAACATGAAAGCCATTTGTTTTAATTCCAATGTGCTACATGAGTGTAGCACACATTAGTGTCCAACAAACACCTCGCCCACAGTTGATTAAGAGGCTACGCTTAATACACTACGCTAGCACACAGCCACACCAGCACAGTAGAAAATGACATTTCCAGCACAAAAGACAAAACCAGTGCCTACTCACCATATCCACCACCTCCCTGTTGGAAAAGAAAAAGAAAGACAGATTTAGCAAAGGGTTCTGCATATTACCGACATAGGCTTAAATGAGAGATGGACAAATGCAATGAGGATGCAGCAGCTTCGTCCATGGAATAGACTCAACTGAAAGCCACCCAAATTTCATCCCTGAGCCAGGCTCCTCCTTCCCTTACTCCCCCTCCTTCCCTTACTCCCCCCCCCCTCTCCCTTCCTTGCATCTCCAACAGCCCCCACTTCCCCCTGCTATTCAGCTGCTGCTCCGTCACCAGGGCAACAGGCGATTCAGAAATGCTGTTGCCGAGCAACGCTTGGCAGTATCCTACCAGCTCGAACAGAGCTAGATGGAGAGAAACCTTCCAGTCTGTCAACAAAGCGTTATTATTGCCTAGCAACCAGCCAGGGCCACCGTTTATACCCCCCACATCCTCCCTCCACTACCCGAAAAAAATGGGCTGTGAAAGTACATGGTAAAGTACATGCCAATTATGTGTGATTATTATGGGTTCTGCTGTGATTACGGTCATTTGGTTGGATGGCTCACGCATGGCAAGAATGAACTGGTATGCTCATTCTTGCATGCAAGTATGTATGTATGTATGTATGTATGCATGTGTGTGTGTGTGTATGCATGCACTTATTCAGGAATACATGCATGCTTGGGTGTTTGTGGGAACAACTGCCCAGCTACCCTAATATTGCCGTGCTAGGTCATTAAACAATCTTAATCACTGCCATTGTCTGGTAAGGAGACCAATCAGCAGGCTAGCCTGATGATGCCATCATCCAATAGGATACCAGAGAGAGCTGCATGCACTTTTTCCAAGGGTCACTAACCATGTTATCGCCATAGCGATCCGGTCTGCCTCTTCTGTCGCTGCTGATGAAGATGGTGAGGGACGGAGAGAAGGGGGGGATGGGGAGTAAGGAGAGTGAGAGGAGAAGAAGTGGTTAGACTTAAATGGTTCACATTGTTCGCTAAGAAATTTCAAGGTTTAGGTCAGAGTACACATACAAACGCACACACACACACACACACACAAACACACACACGCTGGGCACGATTACAGTATAAACACATTTTGTGCCAGCCAGCCACCCGCCCACACAGTAACAGGAACAGCTCTGACAGTGCTATGGTGAGAGGAGTGACAGCTGGCGATGAGGATGGACCCCCCATCCTATAACCCAAACAAAATGAAGGGGGAAAAATGGGAAGGGAAATTGTAGGAGCTGATCCGATGCCCTCGCAAGATTAACAAACATACGTGTAACCGTCATGTTTGACAATAGACTTCTTTCACTTGTTGATTACGCTTAATACAGTTTGACAATGGCAGCCATTTTGCCGTGAGCCTTCAGATTTATTGAAAAAGGCAAAATGTTACTATTTAGTACGGTACACAAAAGTCACGGTTCGGTACGTACCTCGGTTTTTAAGTCACGGTACGGTACGGTTAATAGTTAAGGGGAATAAAAAAAATGCAGCACTGAAAACACCAATAAACTTTGTTATGGCATTTCCGTTTCTGAATTCCCAGTGAGCTGGGTTTGTACAGCTCGCTTTTTTTTTTCACAGCAACGGTGATAGTAACACCTGGATGGCGCCTTTTCAAATGCGTGTGCATGTTTAAGTGCTGTAAGTAGACACAGGGAGCCCTATCCATAGCCGGACAGCCTGTCGGAGACCCTCTCCGTAGCTTACGTGCACATCCAATATTTTTAACTATGCGTCGAAACCATGGACCTATTGGTCGACGCAACGGAGACGGCAAGGGCCAATTGCATTGCGTATCCGACATCCCGACTGAGAGCTGCTGATCTTATATCTTATACACTGTATAAGATAGATCGGGCGGCCAATTGCATTGCGTATCCGACATCCCGACAGAGCTGCTGAAGGGATTACGGAGTCGGAGTAGCCGACTCGCCGAGCACAGCAGGGCCGAGAAAAAAAAAAAAAATAATAGTTTCACTTCTGACACCAATGTAGTGACCTCGCCGGTGACATAATGATGTCGAGTCATTAGTAGTTGAAGGTAGTTTTAATGAACCAAAACCAGGTCACTGAAACCCGTAACGACATAACCAACGGCAGAAAACCGACCCAAAACAAACCCCGGTTACCCCGGCAACCCCCAACACGGTCTCACTCGCGTGCAGGCCCCCACCCTCCTGTTCTTCCAAAGCCCTCCCCCAGCTGACCTAATGATTCGCCCCCACGCTGATTGACAAGAAGAACATTACAATACATGCACATAGAACAACTGGCATAACGGACAACGAAATATAATGCAACACATAACACAAACTATTTAACTGTCCCAGGGTCGCTACATTACTTTGGCTAAACGGTCCGGGTGGAACTCCGACTTCAAGTTTTAAATTCCGTATTGCAAAACAAGCCTTTACATTCACCATATTAACGCTATGTACGCCACATTTACGAACCGCGGTACACCTCTGTAACCGCACCGAAGTGCCTGTACCGTGACGGTTCGGTACAAATACGTGTACCGTTACACCCCTACTATTTAGTAAAGCTCCAGTTTAGTCCATGCCAAATGCTACAGTTTATCATTTATAGTCCAATGTTTATAACCCACAGAATATCCTGATCATTGCAACCTCCACACAGGTGATATTAGCAATCATTCGTAGCATTCAAATCGTTGGCTGGTATTTTGAGTAAAAACGAAATATATTTGTGACACAAAACAACAAGAACATGGCCCCACCAGGGCAGTGGATCACAAGTAGTCACAGAAGCACTATTAAACTCACCTGGAAATTAGAGGCCTCTGCATATGACTCCTAAACGAGAGGGAAAGAGGCTGTATAAATAAGTGTTCTACACATGAGAAAGGAGGCGATATTGCTGACAAGTCGAGCTCCCATGGGAATGACTACAGAAGAGGATGGGTTCAAGCAAACAGCCTTTCACGGGCTAGGCACACGCAACACACACACACAAACAAACAGATAGCGCAAGGGTTTTATTGATGGGGGAAATGGTGTATAAAAAGGAGTTAATTCATGTCTACAAACTATGAAGGGTGGCAGACAACAAGCACATCAGAGAAACGGATAATGCAGGCTGGTAAAAGGGGCGTAAAAAGGGATACAGAGACATTTCAGAGTTGGTCATCTGTCAAATCAATTACCAACTTAAGGCTATGATCTTCAATACGTGGTCTTTTAATTTTTTCCAACCAAGGGTTAGAGGCTAACAGACACCACCTTATCTAGTTGTGACAGATACCAAGGCTATAGAGGCAAATATCACTAATGAAATAATTCAAATTCAAAATGTCAATCTATCCCTTGGGGATGAGTTGGGTGGGTTGGCGGGTGGGGTAGGGGGTGGCGGGGACTAAGGAACCTAGCAGGAGAGCAGGGGTCTTGGGGGGGGCCGGGACTTACTTTGACCTGTCCTCAGAGCCGCGGTACTCATAGTAACGGTCATCTCTGTGGGCACGGTTGAGATGGAAAGACACGCACATACGTACATAAGCACAGACACACAGATACAGATATAAAAAGGTGCACATACACTTCATGGGAATGGGATTACAATGAGATTTTGCGTGCTCTGCAAAAGGCAACGACGAATTCTCTTTTTTGATTTGTGTGTAGCATGGCAATGGTTACATTAAGTTGGATGCTAGTGATCTATAGAATGACAAACCAAGATCATAACCCAGATTGTGGTGCAGTACTCAAAAGCCCAATAACCACAGGGTGAAAAGTAAATGGGGCAGGGGTTATCAGGTATGTAGGTGTATTCAGGTATGTAGGTGTATTCAATTGTATTTGAATAACAAATGATGGCCTTTATATAGCGTACAGTACCATGTAGGGACGCATTGATGTAGGCAGATTCAATTTATTAATGTTGGTTTAGCCGATCTGATACTGATCACCGATTTTTACAGTGAAACACTATTTTTTATCAAACCCTACTTGCCTATTTAAATAGGCAAGTAAGGTTTACAAACCCTGTGGGTTCCTAAATAAAACAAGTAAAAATGTGGTGCCACGTATTTGTACTGATTCTGCAGCAGTGGTCGCCGAAGAATTGACTATTTTCTCTCAAATATAACCAAGTATTCGGATATTCGTTCGGCAAAAACAACAAATTATTTGGCCAGCCCTTCTAATTCGTTCGGATTTTACAGTTAAAGAAGTTGGCAATAGCCTCTGGCAATGGTTATTTTTCTCCGGCCCTTGCAACTGTTAATGTACTGCAGCATTAACTTTTTCATCATGGTTATTCATTTCATTATGGAGTTTTGAAAACGCGGAAACAAGTAGATGAATGTATTATAAGGACGAATGTATTGAACCAAAATGACGCATTCAAAGGAAGCATACAGTTTTTTATAGATTCTTCAAGCCTGCCTTTGCCAGAACTTGTAAATTAGAACGAGAAACTGTAGTCGGTGCCGCGAGTCTTCAGAAAATCTGTTCCCATGGAGTGCTGTAACAGCCTCCCTCACGAGTCACTGACTGGGGGTCAGACTAGATAGCAGCGCCGTTATAACTTCTAGGTTTCAACAAACCCTTGTTTTTGCTTCACATTGTAGAAACTATGTTGACATGCTGGATCAGCACTCAAGTTAGATTTTTGTGTGATTAATTACCTATTTTTTTTGAGCGAACGTACAAAACACACTTACAGGCTGGTATTGTAAAGCCTGTTCTTCAGTGAGATGCAGCCTGTTAAATCCATCCAATAACCGACATGTTTAGGGAGTTTATCGGCTCCTAACGAAAGGTGGCCGATTGATCAGTACATCACGATGTAAATGACCCCACACATACATATACACGTGTTCAAAAGAATAAGCTAGCGTATGAAACAGTTTCAAAACATCACATCAGTTCTGGGTAAACCATGGCGTGTGCAAACATCTTACCCTCCTCTGTGTGGGGGTCCAAGGGGCATGTTGCGTCCACGGCCGCCTCCTCGGCCTCCTCTAGCGGAGTGGGAGGGAGGGGGGGGCCCCCTTCGGGGGCTCATCTCGTCGTAATCTCGGCGGGCGGGGGGCATGGGGCCACGTCCCCCCCTGCCGGAGGGCATGCGGTCGAAGCCACGGTCACCACCACCCCTACCCCCACGCATGGGGAAGCCCCCCATGGGCCTGCGGCTGCCCCCCCTCTCCTCAAACATCATAGTGAAGCCACCGTAGTCGTACGTCTCGTCGTAGAAGTTGGGGTCATAAGGCTGGGCACGCCCCTTGATGGGAGCCTGGCGAACAACGACAAGGTAAGACACGGAACAGGAAGAAGCAACTGAACAATTTGAGAGTAGGAATCACTACCAAAATGAATTGAAATTAAAACATTTGCATGGATTCATAGGCTGCATCCTTTATCACCTTAGTTTTCAGCATTACATTTTGTATACAAAAGTGACATATGTATTCTAGGGGTGTCCATCTCTCCTTTATAGGACGATCCGATACGCATCGCGATACATATGCTACAATACGATTCAGGGACGATACATTTTGATATGTGACGATTCGATTCAATGTTCTAACGATCCGGTGCGATTTGATGAGATATGAATCAATCTGACAGATAGTTAATATTTGTTTAATGTTAACACATTAATTTTCTATTCATTTAAATAAGCCATCTATAAAAGAAACATTGCCTACTTTCAAATATATATATGGTGTAGGGACCATGGAATCTTGGAAGAAAAAATGGAAGACCAATTTATAAATTTAGAACTACATGTCAATTTATTTGTTTAGACAAATAAATATTTATTTATTTAAATATTTATTTATAGACCTGATCGCTGTCCTTCACAATTTATAAAAATAGCGAAGCTTTTTGTCAATATTCCCCTCCTTATAAGACCCAAAGGACTTCCACACGTTTGATGTCAGATACGCTGTTGCATTGATCATTTCACTGTTTTCGGACACATGGCTGTAATTCACACACCCACAACTCTGGTTGTTCCCTTCCCTTCTTTCGTGCCGTAGGGCGCACGCGGAGACACACACAAACACACACGCGGATCCGCCCGCTTCCTTAAGTAAAATTTCCGGATGCGTATGTAAACTGAATAAATTTAGTTGACTGTCTGGATATCAGGCTGAAGCTTCACTCAATCGATTTGCAACATTTAAAATCGGTGCATCGACAGATTCTTGGTGATTTTAAATCGATTCAGGAGCCCACGTCTCGATGTAGTCCCATCCGTCAGTGCGTTTACATGCAGTCATTATCGGATAAAGAAACGAATAAGACCTCAACAGGACTATTAAAAACGCATGTAAACACCTTTACCCGATCTACTTTGGACAGAAATCGGTATGTGAACGGAGAAGCGAAATCGGATAAGAGCACCTAGATAACTCGATCATAGTCCGGTTTCTACCTGCATGTAAACCTGCATCGTTTCGGATATCGAATTTCGTGTTCTGCGCAGGCTCGAGATCTTGCGGCCGGGGGACGTGAGCCGGAAGAAGAAGAAGACGGTATGGTTGTCGCCGTCAAAAACGAGAAACAGCGATTTATTTAAAATGGGGACGCAGAAGATGGAGGAAGCCGGTAACATGCCATTGCCCCCTATAAGTAGTGTATCATCATCAACATGCATTCAGTACACACTACGCTTCGATTTCACCCAAGGCTGAATTAAAAGTACATGTTTTCCTTAACGTTGGTCATCAACGAGTTTGTAAAGTAGTAACTTCAGGCACATCTGTCCAAATAAACGTTTTTTTCGTCTAACGTGTATACGATCTTTATTCATTCATTGCGCCGCGACCGAACTGACAGGGATATTCTGATACCATGAACCTTAAAGACTGCGTCGGGTTCTCAGACTCTCCGGTACTTCCACAACAAAGACTAGTAATCAGGGGTTATCTCGGCCATGGTGGAGAAGGCATTGGGGGAAAAGGAATTTTGGCTTTGACTCTCTGAAGTCCTGATTGAAACCCTACATGGAGAGAAAGGGAATTGTTGCCGTATGCGGGACAGCTGTCAGTTCACTTCGGGTCCATGTAATTTCTCTGATGCTCTATTGTTACGACCTCTCGGTCGTATGCAGACTCCTCTGGCTGGACTTCTCCCGCTGCTCCGCCGCCAGAGGAGTCCGCATACGTAGGAACAATGGAGCGTTGGAGAAATGACATGGACCGAAATGAACTGACAGCTGTCTACTGAAAACATCTTTCTCGAATGCCACCTGTGTTTGTTGTTGCTGGGACGTAGAGGTCAACCAGAAGTGGCTCTATAACCAGTTGTTGAAAGGGCTACAGCGCCACCTAGGGTAGTGGATTCAGCCATGCTCCGGCCATTATTCGATTCTCTTAAGGGCCATGTACGTTCGGATAATTGATACGGTCCGTTCGAGTAGCAAAAATCGGAATAAGGCTTAATCCGATCTAGCTGTCCCATGTAAACGCACTGTGTTAATCCAACCGGTTACCGATTCGTATCGGGGAATCATTACACCCCTAATGTATTCCTTCATTTTCCGTTTCACATATATGAGCTGTAACTACAACTCACTTCAGCGATGAGCTCCAGCATGGTCTTGATACACTCAACCACCCTCTCCGATTTGCCTCCAACCAGCACCACCCTGTCTGTTGACTGAGGGCAACACTCCTGGAAGAGCTTGATACTGGTCTGGGTATTCTAGAGAGAGACATAAGCACGGGTCAACATGAGCATTAACAGAACTGATATGACCACCAATATCAAACTTTTGTGCCCACAGAAAACTTTTGTAAACTGACAAATTATTAATTTAAAAAAAGACACTTAATTTTATGGCCCATTCTTGAACCATTATATTTGACATACTTAAACTGCAATAGAATTAGCTAGATGGAAACTATAGACAGCCAAATTCCCTAAGCAGTATTTAACTACAAAAGAGAAACATCCTTGGAACAGAATGATTGCAAACATTACAAATCTACGCATCTGTGGTGGCGGTCAGGTGCATTATATGTTTTATAATGCACCTTACTCGTAAGGTGCATTATAAAACATTACATTCCAGGCATTTTCCTTAAGTGCTTTTGATTGCCTGAGACCAGACTGGGTTCCACATACCTCTCGGAGCTCTTTGATCTTTGCTCCCTTTACTCCGATGATTGAGCCAGCCAGACTCTGGTGAATCAACAGTCGAAGCTCACAGTCGAAGTCCATGCCATTGTACTGCTGGTACTAGGAGGAAAATATTTATCAGCGCATTGTATTAAGGTAAACTTGGCCGGATCAGGGCACCAGACCCAAGGAGGGATCCAATTAAAGGCCAAACCGAGGTGAGCTCCACCCCTCTGGCCCCTCCTCACTACTTACGGGCGCACCGTTGAGGAGGGGAACCGGAAGGCTCAACGGAGGACTATTACACGGTATTCAAGCTTGCACACAATGTGTTCCGCCAAGGGGAATAAAGAGAAGAGAAAAACATTTTCCCTACCTCCTCCAGCGTGGGGATGATCTTAAGCAGGATTTCGCCAACGGTCTCGATGTCTGCACTGATACTCAGGATGCTACACGTTGTGTCCACCAACAAACATCCAGGCGGCGCAGCAGTGGAGCCGGCAGGGGGGGGGGGGGGGGGGGGGGGGGGGAGGAGGAGGACCAGACAGGTGATGTCACCAAGGGGGAGAAGGAAGGTACTTTAGAACAGGGGTCTACATCCCGTCAGCAGAGTGCTAGCCACAGAACAGACCACAACATTTACATTGCACTTCTTCCCCAACTCATCACTGATAGTAATGTCAGCGAGAATATCCTATTAACCCTAAGTCGTTGAGGCCCCATACCAACAACAATCCACCCAAAAAAATAATTGTCTTCTCGGTAGGAGAAGATGTTCAAAGAAGAAAAAACATAAATCCAAAAAAAGTGATCAACAGCATGCTAGTGAGCAGAGATGGGGAATCAAACATCAAAGAAAAAAATAAGAGCCGCTAAAGATACTACACAAATAATTACAATTTGTGGCTGCAGACTTTATATTTTTTAGCAGATTTACCAGCAAACATCAATTTTTTTAGTTTTTAAACAGGTCTGATCGGTTGGTAAAGCTTCACACGGACTAGAATTGTGAAGGTTATCTGCATCCACATTGATTAATAAAAAATAAACTAAAACGACTCCAGAATTCAATGAAAAATAAATATCCAGACAAAAGAAAATGTAAGTGCGGTCTATGGATAGAAAAAGATAAACGGCCAAGAAATAAAGTATTAAGCTTTTATGCAACAGAGGTTGAGATGGACCACCACTGGATTGGGGAGGCAGGCAGCTGGGAGAAATGTTAAAAATAAAAAAAATAAAAAAAAATCACAGGACAATGGCGAGGTGAGAGAGCGCACAAGAGATGGGGACACCGTCATCGACTCCAATGACCAAGCTTAGGTGAAAGCGTAAAGGATAGGAAAAACAGACAACACTGTAAACCTGGCCTTATGCACACACGCTGGATGGGCAGTCTCAGGCTAACAAAACAATGACCGTCACCAGAAACATATGGAATGAGGCAAAACAGAAATAAAATACTTGTTTAAGTTATATTTTTTGATAATCACCGGGAAACCAATTTTCAGAAATGAGAGGGAGGAACGCAGTCAATAAGACAAAACATCCATGAAAATATCAAAAACAGACATGTTGGAAACACAGGGACCTTGTGTAGCGTGCTAGCAGATTGTGGGAAACCCTTAAAAACACTTTCATATGGCTGAATTTTGACGGAACTTCAACATGGAGGTAATATTTAAGATTTTGACTTGGCTTTCACTGGGTCGAGTTTGAGTTGGACATACGGCATTTTTTTTTTTCACGCTACAATACTGTGAGAAAAGGTAGATTAATATACAGTGACTTGACAGAGGCAGGATGACTATTATTTATCTGTTCTTGTTGATTGTCCTGTATACAGGCAGTGAGAGGGAGGAGCTTTGGGACATACCGCTCAGGCCCACTGCTGTCTGGGACTGACACACTGGCATTGTACTGGGCGTGGAATGGGCAGGGGCCAGGGCCATTCGAGCACACAGATGTCAATCAAGTAAGGCGCCCATTTAGGGACAGGGCACGATAATGGGCGGGGCCAACCAGGGTGTCAGGTGGGCGGGCGCAGGAGGGGCCATCCAGAACATGGGCAACAGAGGAGGAAGTGGGCAAAAAGTCAACAGTAAAATAAAAAACAAGGAAGAGGGAAGAGGGAGGGGGGGGGGGGGGGAGAGGAATACATTTTAATATACAGGCTCTAAACTGGTCAAATGTGACTTCATTTTTTTCTTTTTTCTCTCAGAGATTTGTTTGGCAAAGAGAGAAGAGAAGGTGACATTAGAAAAATGGGTAATGGTATATTGAGAGATTCAGAGGGATAAAATGTTTGGGGGTGGGAGGGGGGGGGCAGAGAAGAGGGACAATGAGAGAGCAACAGTAATTGAACAGAGGGAACAGGGAATGGGTAAGTGGAGAGAGGAGAAAAAGAGGTCATGACAATAAATGAATTGAGTATTGGGCAGGTTACTTAAACATTTCTCATTGAATGAAAAGGTATTTGGCGCTAGAAGTGACCTCATCTGCACTGTGCCAATTCTAGAAGTTAAAACTCAATTAGCGTGGCTTGAGCTGGGATCTAAATTTTTAATTGATTTGAAAACAACTTGTGTCAAGGAAAAGCAATTGAACAAGTGCGCTTTGGGCAAGTGAAGCAAAGAAAATAAAGAAAATGTATCCACATCAATATTACAACTATAAAAAAAAAAGGTTTCCAACAGCCATTTACTACACATGAAAGGCCAGAAAATCTCGCAGATAGTCAGTATAGCTATAACGAGAAATTATGGTTCCAAAAGATCTTATGTGGTAGTTGTTGGCAGACTGCACAATTTGGTTAAGGATAGAATACATGTTTAGAATAGGTGTACTCACGTCTGTTCGTAAAGCTTTGATGTTTTTACCACCCTTCCCAATCACCGCTCCTGCATTCTAAAGTCAAATGGTGAAGATAAGGTTAGAAATCTATAGAAAACACTGAAATCCAACATCAACAAGTGACGGGCAATTTCTGAACACAAAATTATATAGTAAGAGAAAAACTATAACGATTCTTCAAAGGAAATTTCAAGAATTCTTTCAAAATTGACTTTTTCCACCAATACGGCTCTATTTGAACAATATATAGGTATGCCATGTGAAAGACATGAAGGATGCTTGAAAAAGTGCACGTAGTTTACTTTGCTCTGCAGGAGGATACGAAGCTCCACCATTTCGTCTGAGTTCCTGGAGCGCTTGAATGATTTTTGGTCCTCTGCGTCCTCAGCTGGGCGCTTACCTAAAAGATCATTTGATTAAAACAAATTTAACCCAATGAACTGGAGAAATGTATGCTATATCCAGCAACTAGTCGTTCACAATGAATTACTATGTATCCAAAGCAGTGTTATTATTGCATATTTTAAGTAACGTGCAAAAAGGATTGTTTAACATTTGGCAATGGAAATCTACACTGTTGCCTTATTTATCAAGACAAAAAAGAAATGAGAAAATACACACCATCGTAAAATATATACTATTCTTACAAGATTCAAGTATCCATTATTAACAAACATTACCATTCCTTTCCAAGATCAAACTAAATCCATTTATCCTTTTTTTATTTTTTCGAAGTTTTGCTTGAAACAACAGCTTAGAAGGATGACATCGACATATGCATTGTAATATTGATATTAAGAGATAGTATACCGTTTGTCTCTGTGTTGCTGAATGAGGTCTCTTCTTGTTGTTCAATTTCTGTCTCCATTGTCGGCTGGCCACAAGTGGGATTGGATCGGCACCTCGGTCCGGGGAAGAGGCGGCGACGGGAGAAGAGAAGCAAGAAACCGGGCTTGCAGATCTGTGGCGGTTGGTCGTCATTGTAGAGGAAGAAGGTTCGACAAATTAAAGCAGTGTATTTAAGAGCCGTTTTAAAAAGGGGAGGAGAGGAGGGGTTGATTATGCGAGACTGTTAAGAATGCTGGCACTCACCGATATTTATTGCGAAGACCAGGTTGTGACGATGGGCGTAACAGAATAGGCTAGAACCAACCAGCGGCTGCAACCTGTGGACAGAGGGAGAACATGACGAGATATCAGAAAGAATCGGCGATCGGCACACATTTCTTTGTCATTGTTGCATTTGCATCGTTGCACACCAACAGCGCTACTGTAATGGCCATTTCGTTCACCAGTCCTATGCACAACTAACAAAACACAGTATTATTGTATGCAACAACAAATACAACATTCACAATAACACCGAAAACTGGGCGACGAAGGCCAGAAGCATAACCATTGCCTCCATGTTGAACGATAAGCGCTAGGAATAGGCTAATGCAGAGCGAGGATGGACATTAAGCTATAACAGCGATTAAATTAAACTGAGATTAGACACATAGTTATCTTTATTTAAACTACGTGCTTAGAGTATACGTGTAACCTAATGACGCTTAATAGCTAGCATAAAAACCAAGATAACCAACGTTAGCGTCCAAAATGGCATGCAGGATCTCCGTCGAAATGATCTGAGAATGTAGCGTTACTCCAATTGCATTCTTTATCGATGCTAAATATTTAGCTGAAATACAACAATTGTCGAAGTCACTTTATCACTAACAATTTCGACTCATTAACGCTAGAAATTACTTACTCGAATATCAGTAAACCGTGAACCACAAAGAGGCCTAGATAGGACAGAGAGAGTGCCTATAGTATCGCCATATTGCGTGGTAGCCCTTAAGTCCAAGGGTCCGAACGTACGGTGGGCGGTACCCCTGTCCCGCTTCCAACCAATCAGTAGTGGTAGTAATGGGAGAGGTACCGCCCAGTGTACGTTCGGAACCTTGGCTCTGGGATCTACCATGTTGGAACCGATGTGCTAAAGAAAATGAAGCTAGTCGAGTTAGCTTCCACGCTAAATATAGCAGCAAACAAAACCATTTGCCGAGCTGTGAGCAATATGAGGAAACCGCGATATTACGCGATCTTATATTAAATAAACCGGGGAGAGTGCGTGCAACATACGTGTAAAATAATAACATGAATATTATATTTCTATTTGGAAACACGAACCTGCGATTCAACACTTTGCTTCTTCCTTCCCTTCCTTCTCTTACGCTACCCAAAGCGGAAATGGCTCTATGTCCTCCCACAATCGAGTGTTTATTGGTGCAAACGGCTCACTGTCTTTTCTCAGACGAGCGTTGATTAGTGCAACTCACGTCAATCAAACATCTTACCAGTACCGTTGGCCAGAGCATGAGACCACCAGACTTTTAGAAATGCTTGCTTTTGCATAAGGTTAGTTAAAGCGTTGTTATCGTATCCTCGAAGATGTCACATTATTAAGATTAAACTCCAAAGATAGCCTGTATGCAAATAGTTATAGTAGCCCTGTTTACAATTCGCATGTTTATTTGCTTGAACGAACGTCAACTTTGGCGCCTTGGCTGGTCTCCAGCAACACTAAACGCGCCAACAAAATATATGTCAGATGTTCAGACTCATCTGTTTTTCAAGGGACAATAGTTTGCATACAAATAAATAATGTAAACTAAGTGATGCCGACAATGTAAGAACTGGTTAGCGTAGCTGGTCGGTTTCTGAAGGTTGACTGAATCAGTTTTGCGTTCAATAGAGAAACGTTTGACTTCCCTCAGATAACTACTATCTCAGGATCTAACCCAAGTTCACATGTAACATAATTTACCAGGAATATTGTGTCTAACCTTTTATTTATAGGGACCAAATATGGCTTCCAAAGGGCAGATGGCAACAACATAAAGAAAGATTGTATCTTGCTGGATCAGTAGTAGTTAGCCAACGCTAGAAGAAGAAGATGCCTCCAGGGACCCTGGCAGTGGTGAATGCCACTATGGCCTGGCTCCAGTCTTCTTTGCATATCCATGTGCCCTTCGCCTGGTTGGAGACCTGCGTGGAGTGGGTTCAGGAGGAGGGAGGAGGGGGCCACCTCACACAACAGCAGATAAACCAACAGGTAAGTAAGGGTACATCTGCTTTCAGTTTACAACCGTAAATAATAAATAAACACCATTTGGAGGCCACAATCCATAAACAATTGTGTCATGGGCATGCAAGTGGATAAGAGCAAGACACATTGTTATAAAACGAGTGTGTTTCCAGGTATTAGACCAGTGGCTGTTGGGAGATCTGAGGGACCTCGGCCATCCTGTCCTCCCGGGTGATCTGTCTGGGGCCCAGAAGACTGAGCTCACAGGCACGTTTTGTGTTCAGGTATGTCTTGCGTCTGTAATGTATGCTCTAATATTGTATCTATATACCCACAATATATTTCCACCGGGATATATGTACATGCATCCGTTAGCCAAGAGAACTGATCGTTAACATTGTACGGGAAGATATTGACAAACTATATTGAAATGTGCTTCTGGTGCTCCCCAAACTACCGAAGTACGTATTAATTTACTCACAATCCCCTACTTCAAGTGTCTCTGTATATTGATCACAAAACATTTTTGCATAATAAGCAATATGCAGAGTGCACCCTATAACCCCAAGGTCTTTTCCACTGTCCTAGATGGACTCGCTTCTCGACATCAGCCAGCCAGCGTACGGCCAGCTGCAAAAATTGAGAGGCAAGGACTGCACCAATGAGGAGGTGAATTCTGTAACCCAGGCAACCCAGAGACCCTGGGAGGCCAGGCCAACCCGCATGCTGCTCCTACAGGTTAGCACGCCAGCGTTGGGGTGCAACATGGCCCTTTTAAAGCACTGAAAGATAAAGCATAATGCAACATTAATGTTCCCAAATATATGAATGATAAAAATATGAATTGTTAAAGGAAAGAAATGGTCTTGGTAAAACAAACTAAATGATACACTAAAAACAATTATTGGTATTTTATGTATGCAAATAAATAGCAAGGTTAAGCTTTGTTTTTTGTTAACAAAAGGATTCTAGAAATGTTGGGATGTGCTATGATTACAATAATTTTTCTCATTGCCCATTATGCAAAAATAAGACTTGTTCTTAAATCAAACTGGAACTAAACTAAACGATAGAGTTAATATAAAACCAAGGATCTGTCTCTCTGCACTTTTTTTCACATCAAGTGGTGCACTTTTGTTGCTAAGAAACATTTCCAGGAAAAGTGTGCTTTTAGTCGGCCTACTTTAGCATTTTCCCCCCTGTGTTAATGCATTAAATAGCCACTTTATAAAGCATCCACAGTCTGTGTAAATATAATTGTAAAATAACTACCTCTGCCCTCACAGTAGGTGTTAAGATGGAAAAGGAAGTTGAGATTTGGAGACGCCTATATCCAATGGCACTGTGCCAAATAGACCATTTATGGATTTCTGCAAGGGATAGAGTCTCTTCACAATACTTAGGCGGTCGAGTAGATTTAGCTTTCACCTGGCGCAAAAGGTTATTTTCTGGTAAAGGGTTATATTAATGTACACAATGTGTGTACAATTTAACAAATGCTACACACCCACAGTGTTTAATTTAGTTTTACAAATCTCTCACACAAACTTTTAGGTTCTTTAAAATTGTTATGGAATTCTTCACAAATGTTGTGGAACTGTAGATGTGTCAAGACAGAATCTTATTTCACATTCGGGTATAGCTCCAATCTCAAGGCACATTCGGTTGCTTGGAAACCATCATGAGCACATGAGACGGAAGTAGCCATTTTCAATTCACCATATCTTGATCCGAAACTGAATAATCATCACTCATGTGTGCCAATTTAATGGTAACATGTATTGGAAACATCATAGGCCTAATACCGATTGATCATTAATTGGTTATTTCCATTAAAGACTGTTGGAAACTTTCCAAGATGGGTTTTTCATGATGGGGCCATCCAAGATGTGTAATAGGTGAAGAGCACAAATCAAGTTATCTTCCTAAAATTCCAAAAAATAAAACACAGATCGAGTAACTTTATTTGGAGGCAGATTCATGTTTGCCTCATGGTTTCATAGAAAAGATGACTAACTGAAAGGATTCCTCATTAGGATGGACTCCGTTAACCAACACAAAAGGAAAGCGCTTACTTTTGTTGGTGTGTTTTTGAGCACCATTAGAAGTGTACTGCTCATAAACAATATGAGCAGGACGGGAATAATGTTGTTTTTTGGTTGTTTTGGTTGTTTGGATATATTTGCAGGAAAAGTACAAAAATACCCTAAAAGAAATCCCAGCATATGTATTTTATTTTTCCCCCAACTGCTCGCACCTAAAGGTTAAACGTGCTGTGTCCCTCTATCCGGTAGTCTTTAATTTGGGCTGAACTGTGTGCGGTCCACTGGGCAGGTGACAGATGGGGTGCAGAACCTGGAGGCAATGGAGTATCAGCCCATCTCTGCCCTCAACACCTCTCTCAGGTGAGGGCCGCATCAGTTAGGGTGTTTGACTTCCAGCTGACAGGTTGTGGGGTACTTAAATTAATTGTGTTTTATATCTTGAATATAACTGTGGCCACTTTTCCTGGGATTTGGGGTGTTGTTTTGGGTCTCTGGTGCTCCCACAAGCATACAAACTTTGAAAAAAGTCAGTAAAGTGAGATATGCATTTCTGAAAGTACCCCGCCTACAGTTACCAAACGAGTGAGACAGTTTCGGTGCCCCCTCCTACGTAGGAAGGGGGAACATTTGAATATTACCTCCCACTTCCCCACCTCCCACCAATCAGAGCATAGCTAAGATTTTGTGGACCAGCGGACGAGTGCTGGGCGGAGATGTTTGCGCATTTCTGAAGCAGGGATATTCCATACAAAAATAAATGTCTAATTTGTCAGTTTGCCATGTTGCCTGCCAGGGAGTCCAGCAACTCTGACTTATTCCCAGCTGTTTGCTGGAAACAAAAGCTATTTCCAGCAAACAGCTTCAAAAACATATTTTCGGGAACTCGTATACTTAGTTTTCTTGTTGGGCAAACACCATAATAGTCCCCTTTAAAAAAAAAAGATCTCCCCTAAATCCCATTGTGACAAGAAATCACAAATCAACGATTGCTACTTTTACATCCAACTAGCATTGACCACGTAATGCTTGTTGGATGGAGAAAAGAAGAGTACCACCTTGTGGTGCTGACGTTCCCCTGTCTCTACCCTAGGCCCGGTGTGAAGCTCCAGCTCCAGGGCCAGATGGTGTGCCGGCTTGGGGTCCTTCTGCTGGGGCCGCAGAACGTCAAGGTCCTCGGAGGCGAGGTGGAGGACTTGGTGGACCGGAACAACCAGGTAGGCTCGGCCCCTTCTCTTTATAAAGGGCTTCCCTCCTCCACCCCTGCTGGCTTTCTTCAACCAAGGGGTCCATTGTAATTGGAACGCGCAGCCTCTCCTGTGGGGGCAGCGCAGGAAAGAAGCCCTTTTGTCCTTTTTTTTCTTTTTCTCCATGGGGTCTAAAAAAATGATTATACCCGATGATAATGACGGCATTCGTGTCCACCACCAGTCAACTGTCCCATTTGATAATGTGATTTATAATGTGATCAGGATAAATGGCATTGCCTGTTAAGATATAATTTGTTTGATTCGAACCAGGGCAGGGTACTCTGCGGAGCTCTGGGTCTTCCTGCGGAGGAGCAACCTCCTGGAGGAGCTGAAGAGGAGAACGCACCTGCACTGCAGGAAGGTGATTTACCAGGAGCAACACAATGTATAATGATGAGGTGGAGATCGAGGGTAAAAAGGTCGAAATTTCCCACCTATGAAATGTGTTAGAGAGTGATGATTGTGAAATCAACTCAAGGAAACTACCCGTCACAGCTTGCCATATAGAAAGAAAGGGTAGCAATTGGCTGCATTTCATGTACCTGTACCTCGTAATCTAGCAAGATTGTTAAATCCTTCCAGTACTATTATGCTTAGCATAATAAATATGATAAAAAAAAAAAAACGATTGTCAGTGTTGCCGTCATAAATGTGTATGTTAAAATTAAAGTTACACAACGTGAGGCTTTCCTCATCTCCTAGAGTTTTCAATAATACAGTCCCCCTCCTTTCAATTGTACAGCCTGGCTCATTTAATCGGTGTGTAACTGAACTGTGCGTCTATGTCTCATTTTGGTGTCATTAGCGAACCATGAAATGGAGGACCTGGACCCGGATGACCAGGAGCTGTTGGCCAGTCTGGAGGCCCAGGAGGAGCTGGACAGGGCTCAGGCCACAGCGATTAGGGACAGCGGCTACGGGACAGGCTCCTCTATCACCACCCAGGCCCACCCTCCATTTTCCAGGTAGGTAATGGCGGGAGGGAATTAGCCCAGAATTGAGCCTGTTATTATCGTCCTGCCTGGACTGAATGGTACCTCACCGGCCCTCAAGCTTTCCTTTTGAGTTGGGGGATAATTCAATGTTACTTTCGCCATTATCAGTGGGGTAAAATTGAGACTAATAATAATAATAATAATAAATGAAATGTATATAGTGCTTAACATGGTACTCTAAGACGCTTTACATATTGCCCTATCAAAACTATGTAAGACAGACTAGGAATAAAAGAAAAACAGAGGTTAAACATGAAAAATAAGGTGGGAGTTAGGTGGCTAGACTAACGTTTATATAAGTGATCATATTGTGATACTCTTGAGTTCAGACTTTTTTTTATAATATAATGAATGTTATATCAAAATGTATTATTTGAATAGCATCATTCTTAAACAGTTTCAACATGCAAATAAAGCATGTGGATCAATGAATAAAGAAAATGCAATGGCTTGATTAAGACGAGAGGACAGAGGTGGCGAGAGCATCAGTCAATATATGCAAATAAATTATGAGCTGATATAAAAAATAATAGTCTCACAACATAAGGTGTATACTATTTATATTAACATGTTCCCATCCCATTTCATTTCTATAGCTCGGTGTCTGATCATCGTCGTATACTGTTATACATTATATCCATTTAATTTAATTCAATAAAAAAAAAATTGACCAGTTAATGAAGGAAACTAATCACTTTGTTACAGTGACCGTCTGTAGAGCTTCACAGGCACTTAAATGGAGGTATATTTTCTAGGCACCCTTAAATCCAAAGCACTCAAACAATCAAAAGCCCAGTGGGAAAAGAAATGGGCTCTCAGGATGAGACATCTATATTATTCAGATTTGGCTCGTTTAGGAACACTCATCTGTTCATTATTGAATAAAAGTCTAGCTTTTGACATTTTGGATTCGGTAATGGTCATTACTAAATGGTTGGATAGCGTATATGTATTTTTGGTGTTGCCATTAATATTGACACCCAATGCCATGGTGACATTACCAAAGACCCAATAGCCTGAATATAGACACAAAACGTAGTGTTCATCAAATATTAATTTCCTCTAGTGCAGGACTGCCATCTTGAGACTGTGTCCATATATATTGCAATGAATTGTTGATAATTACGTACTTGTTTAAACTAGGTCGGCCTCGATGCATTGATATTATTGTATTCTATTTTTATCAGTGATTTATTAAGAAACAATGATACGCTTTTATCCTGTGAGACACATTTACAACCACAATGCTACCTATTCTTCATATTATAGTATAATAGTATTCATATTATTTATGACTTCCAGCATCGCTTTGATAGTATCTTTGCGCATGCTTAACTGTTGTGTGCACAAGTAATATGAATTGGTTTCTTCCAGGGGCGAATATTCAACACAGTCTCATGGACGCAATCCTGTCCAAGCCAGAAGAATAGGTTTGGGTGACCAAGGAGATTCTGTCCTTTTTGACCCAACATCCTCCATAAGATCAAATCAATACGAGGAAGAACCTTTCCCTGATGAAGACTTCGACGACCTGCCGTTGGATGAGTTGGACAGCCTGGTCTATCAAGAGGGTACAAATGAACCGGCGCATCTAAACTCCCCACGGGCTCACGATGGACCAAGAGGTGGGTCCCACAGCTCTGCTCCACCCTCCCTCAGACGGCCCCCAACCGCGGGGCCTTCTGCCTCTGGGTTGGGGTCCAGCCGTAGTGGTGCTGCCAAAAGACTGTTGGGGCCGGGGACCCCTAAACCCTCCGAGTCCTCACCGGGAATACCTGAAGAGGCCTATATCATCCCGGACGATCCGGATTTGATGGACATGGACTTGGAGTACTGCTTCCAGGAAGAGATGGACACGCCTCAGACTTCCAGAGGCCTTGGCGTCGCTGTCCTGCCGGCCGTTTCCATGCCACACCCAGAGTCCACAGAGCGTACCCAGGGACCTGCCATGCGTTTGAAGGATGTGCCCTCAACAGACCCAGTCGGTCGCAATTCGAGACCAGCCTGGAACGTCGACGCCACACTAGCGCTGACCTCTCCTCCGTTCACCTACCTGAGGTTGCTGCAGGCCAAGTTCCCCGGAGCTCCACAACGCCAAGGCACCAGCGTGCGCATCAAGGCCTTCATCGTCACCCTGCTGGGTAAACTGACGAGCAGCACGGGCGCCTGGTGCGTCCGGGCCACCGTGTCGGACGGCACCGGCTACCTGGACGTGGAGCTGTCTGACGGGGTGCTCAGCGGACTGCTGGGCTTCACCGTGGCGCAGAAAGGCGCCATGAGGCGCGATCCGAGTCGCAGAGGGGAGCTGGACGCCGGCATGAGCCGGTGCAAGGAGGAGATGGTGGACATGTGCTGTGTGATGACGCTCGGGTTTGAGGAGCAGGGCAGCAAAGCGGTGGTCACCAGAATAGATCCCGTGACGGAGGAAGACCTCGGAGCCCTGGAGCAGAGGGTCCGGGGCAGGGAGAAGGGGAAATGATGGACTGAAACTGGGCAGAGAAGAATCTTTCAACTGTGCTGGTAGAGCAATAACCTATTGAAACGTGTGACCCGGCCTCCGCATTTGTGATAATTGGTAACAAATCGTGACATTTACATTTTATGCAACGCATGAATAAGTAACACTACGCATTTTTCGAGGGGACAATTTCGGGGCTCACCGATGCATCCAACAAGCGTTTAACCAATATGAAATTTGCCATGAGCAAATGAATTGGCATTGGACAGCAATGAACGTATAATGGTCCAGTTAATAAACATTAAACATAACTTCAGGCTGTCCATTCTGTACGTTTGGTGTCACTTATGCATGTATCAGATCTGTTTTGCAAACTGGTAATTATAGGTGTTTTTATTCAAGGTAACAGTAATGGGAATCTGAAGTTCTGAATGGAGACGTGTCGAGGTGAGTGCAAAATAATTGAAAGGGGTATGAGACCACATGAGTGCCAGGGAAAGAGAAAAAGAATTTATGCGCTGATTGTTGTAATGAATTGGTGGCCTTTGCATTCACTCAATACATCTTTTGCTCCTGTTTGAAAAAGATTGAATGTCCAAGGGCAGTATTGGTCTTTAATAAACTTGGCCATGAAAGAATGAGAGAATTAGACATAAAAGGAGAGACCATGGACCTCTGCTGTTCTCATTCAATGTTGAGCTCATCTGTGATTTGAGAATGATGGTTTTACATTTAACCGCACCACAGAAACCATTTCCTACCAATTTGATATTTTGCTTTTATATTTTATGGTTTGTGTATGTGTGTAGACTCTGTAAACAAATAAAAAACTATCCTTGAATCTAAAGCTTCTTGCTTAATTTCTCAAATTGTAATCCATTATGAGTTATTGAATTGTAAAAATAATAAGCATCCAACGTTTTCTCTAAAAACAACGGTTTACAACGAAGATCTACATCCGTTGTATAATGCTAAAATACGTTGCTGCTGTCATAGGGGCAGGGTTTGTCTTTCATGTCTTCTTTTATTGTTGCAGTACAGCCACGGAGTGCATAAGATCACTGCGGTGATAAAGCGATGTATACACTTATATTAAATGTGCACGCAGGTGTGTGCGGGGGCCAGGCCCTGGTCACGCTCGCTCATTGCTATGCCCCTGTGTGCGCGTCCATTCAGATGAATGTTCGGAGTTCATTAAGGCCTAATCAGGTTGAGCAGTTAAATCAAGACCCTGCCTCGCATGTCGTTAGCCTGTTATGAGCTAATGAGACTGGATACGATGGGGGGGGGGGACCCGTTGACTAAATATGGGGTGATGGACGATGAAAAGAGTAGAGGGACTATAGACTACCAGGAACTAGAAGCAACATACGCACATCCGTATCGTTTTTTTAATGGAGGGCTTGATAAGGGAGGAAATGAGAAAACCAAAAACGTAAGAAAGGGTGGCCGACACTCAAAAATGTCTAATGGAAGGAGACATTGCTTTTTACTTCATTTTTTATTACGCTTTGATGCGCTTTACTAAACAGTGTTATCCTATGTTTTATGGTGAGGGGCATTATATATATATATATATATGTAAACAATTATGTAGCTTGATACATCATTTGTATAGCCAAAAGCCCTTCTGAATACAGGACATGGTCAAATGACCTTCCCCACTTCCCTTCAAAATGGGTGCAGGGTAGTTCCTGGACGCCAGTAACACGCAGGACAATAGTCTTGCTCGAAAGCCGGGAAATTATTTTAGATGTCAAAGTTACCATGTAGTTGCTGACAAATTATCCATTTTAGAGGAGGAATGAGGAAATGTTAAACTGCACTTATAGTTTTCAATGTTCGATGTTTGGTTCCATTTTCCCCCTGCCTTGTCTCAATCCGGCGGGGTAGTTGTAAATAAAATAAGCTTTTTTCATTACACTCTAATTTTGGATGTACCTTTCCAAATTGTAGTTAGCCAGTGAGTGGTGAATGAGCCCCAGAAAGAGTGGAGGCCCATGAGGGAAAGAACATTTTGCTAATTTCTCTAATGCACATGCTATGGCTGTAGTGTACCTCTGGTCATCACAAACATTGGGGTAAAAAGTGCATGAGCAATCTCCACTAATACCAGCCTGCTGCAGCAGCAGTTGTAATTTCCTTTGCCCTATTAGAGCCATTGATGAAAAATCCACTTTAGAGAGGACCACTCTTTTTAGGCTTTCCACCAAGATGAGCAAATGGGTTCTCTTTCGATGAATAAAGCGTACCTGTGTGTTTGGGTGTGCGTGACACAGTATGGTCACAGTATGGAGACTACAAGTGTGTGTGTGTGTGTGTGTGTGTGTGTGTGTGTGTGTGTGTGTGTGTGTGTGTGTGTGTGTGTGTGTGTGTGTGTGTGTGTGTGTGTGTGTGTGTGTGTGTGTGTTAAATATTAAGACTCATATGTTGACAAAGCTACAGTCAATGCATGTAAAAGATGTTCATATTTGTTCCCATACTGTAGATGGTGGAAAGTTGTACTCAGAGAATTTGCTTGATTGATGCTCTCAATGGGGAGGCTGATAAGCAGTCTAAAAATGCAGGGGGAGGGCACACTGCCAGGCCCTGCATGGATGATTTCTGTCCTTTTTTACTGTGTTTATACATTATTATTATTATTATTATTTTCTTCACATCATACATATTTGAGTATTATTGTATATTGCCTTTCAGCGTATTGTCTGTGTGTGCATGTGCCTGTATACTAAAGCTAATGCCCTGGAATGTTTTACAATATTAGGCCTGAGATATTTGCGGTTGTTATATCCGAAAAGGCCTCGGTCTTGAAGCTCTACCTTACAGTTGACGATTGAGATTCTCGGTTGGATATTTCAGATAATTTTTAAGGACATATATTAGCACAGATATGTATATATATATATATATATATATATATATATATATATATATATATATATATATATATATATATATATATATATATATAATTCCCTATGATCATTTGATCTTTTTTTTTTTTAAAACCTTTACATCTTATTTAAGTCCAGCTTTTATTAAATATAGCGTGTTCCAAGACAATTGACTATACCCCCTCTATTAACAACTGAAGTAATAATATTAATTAAATTGATATTTAGTACATTAGAGAAAGAACGTGAGCAAAGCCTCAAGGAACTCGAGTTACGGTACGAGCACTGAGTGATAATTAATGCTATCTCTTGCCCTTTATTGACAACTGAATAGTTAACCAGACAAAATGGAAGGCCCATTACGGCTCCGCAAGCCTCTGGCAGACTGACAGCCCCAACAATGCGGACGGAATTAGAACAACACAATGTGCTTTTCTCTTCAAGTCCTTACTCTTGTTCTATGCATCTCACCCTTTCCCCGTTCTCATTCCCCACTCTCTCTGTCCGTCGTCTTCTCTCTAAGTCAATCTCTCCATCCAACGCACTCCACAGAAAAGTCATTACCACCTTTTGAATATGGCCTGTTGGAAACGAGGGTTAAAAAAAGAAATGGAAAGAAAGGAATGGTTCAAAGAGCAGTGTGAAAGTGATTTGGCTATGACAAGGAATAAAACACTTATTATTATTTTTGTTCTTCCTACAATGAGAGGAGGCAGGCTGACAAGCTGGCCATTAGAAAGGTAATTTCACAAGCTGTGCAGAGGGTATTCTCGGTGCCCTTACACCTCTTGAACATATTGAAATCGCGTTCCGTACTTCTGGTTAATGATGAAAGAGTAAGACGGCTCTAAAAGACCCCAAGCTACGGAAATGACAGCTTTGCTATCTGGCGTGGAGGTTCATCGTGGCTCTCGAAGGTCATTGCCAATCACAGCGCTGACACGGCTGTTGGCTCCTCCACAGCATATGCACAAAGTGTGTGTGGTTTATTATTTTATTTCTTTATTATTTATTTTTTTTGCAAATATTTTGGTATTCTGCCAACATCTGCGTTAAAGGTGCATCCTCCTCATCTTCCTTCATCGTCGTCATCATCATCATCATCATCATCATCATCATCATCACGTATGCCATTTGGGTGTCAGGATACGAGTCGAGGAATGCATGTGTGTTGTTGCTTATTCATGAGACGGGATGTAAAATGAAAGGTCACCCTCAGGAAACTATTAGAACACGAATGGCTGAAAGGAAATTAGAAAAAATATGTGCAGAGGTGATTGTGTTCACAAGTGCATGGAATTTTTTTTCCACAAACACTAACTCATACACACACACATGCACACCACATATAGGAAGAAACAAATGTTAATATGAAAAATGCTCTCATCAGTCAACCCTGATACAATCCTAGCTCACAGAGTAAGACACATCTCAGCCAACATAACAATATGTAGCCGGTAATAGACTCAGGAATTGGGCTCACTGCAACTACCCGAAAAACATAACATTTTGGGGCAAAGGATGTTGCCAACAAAGATTGTGCATTTTATTTATTTTGATGCTTCATTGAGTGCGTGCTCTGGGGGAGACTAACTATGCTATAGCCGGTATAACACATAGGCTAATTCTTCAAGTCAAGTCAAGTCAATCCAATCACCAGATCAGTCGACACATTATACTATTTAAATTATTCATTATCTGTGGTGAGCTGTCTTTTAAAATAATTACAAGACAGCTCATAACATCACAAATCACTAACAAGAGAATTACTGACATTGGCAGACACATTTGTTCAGAAAACAAACAAACAATTATATATATATTATATATATGATGAAGGCTCTTGGCATCCAAATACTGTATTTCCGTTCTTTGTTTTTATTTAAAAAAGCCAGATAGAACATCATGCTGCTAAAACTAATATGTGAATTGAACAGTATGAACCAAAGGAAAATAAGGGTTAGTGATTGGACAGTGTTCCAGCACTTTGTGCTTGGACTGTACTAAGTGAATGCAGGCAAACATTGTCTTTCTATTTTTATGTATTGTCCTTGGCTCTAACAATTTTCGTGAGTCTGTATAACCAGCAATTTCTTCTTTCTCACAAAGTTATAATCATTTAGAAACCCAATGGAGTAGACCAAATAAATAATAACACTTTTATGCACACACACACACACACACACACACACACACACACACACACACACACACACACACACACACA
>NC_082387.1:10506296-10521635 GCF_031168955.1 Gadus macrocephalus
ACGTGTGCGGCTGTGTTTGTGTGCTAAATGTATTCAATGAGTCACTAACAAAAAAACAACCGCCAACCACACCTTTTGAGGACTAATCAAGATGGCAAGGTTTTTCTCCGAACTCTCCGAGAACATGCGTTGTTGAGAGACACGGAAACAAAGACAACAACTCAAACACTTTTTGCCACACAAATATAGCTCTGCCGTTAGAGACCTCATGTTAACAATCAGCTGCGAGCCCAGCTCTTACCCAGCCGACTTCGTTCCAAGAAGAATTCAGATGTGTTTTTGGTTTTAATTTGCTCACAATTCAGTTGAGTAGCAACATGACTACAAAGAAAATGGCGGCCAAAACCCTGATTTCTATGAAATGACAGCCCCCCCTATTAATTAGCTGGATTAGAGTGCGCCACATAAATGTGTTGGTGTTTCTAGATTGAAGGCAAATACAATTTGAAGGAGATGAAAAAGGGGACATTTGAAAAAAACATATTCATTTGAAAATGAATCATCGATTCAGCAATAAATGATTATGATTTGACCAAAACATGATGGATGGATCGATAATCCGGATAAAACACGGGGAGAGGGCCTGTTACGATGAGAAATGTGTCATGTTGTTGTTAATATAAAATAGAAGGAATGTGAATTGATTCGAAGAAAAAAAGCACAAAGCCAGACCATGGATATTGGAGATACTGCTCAGCTACAAGAATCTGGAAGAAATAAGAGGCATCTGGACAACTGCAGATCAGTACCACCATATGTGGAGCTGGGGGCACTGTTCCATGAAGATGAACGCACAATGAAAGATTTATAAAATAAAACAATCACTGTAATTTGTAACATCTTCATGCCTTCGGAGAAAGCAGTCAGCAGCAAGATATTGACATTAATATATGGTCAATGCTTTATATTTCATATTGAATCTCGGTCCTTGTAACTCCTATAGCACAGCTCAATATGTGACGAGCACAGTTCAACAGGCACCCATTCATCAGGGATTGTCCTGTTTAATTCCTTGCCATGCACCGACACACGTCCGTGCAATTATGTGTCAATGGCCAATTAGAGCATTAATTATGGTTTGTTAGGCCCAGAGCATAGCCTGAAGAACACATAAAGAGATGCAGGCAGAGGCCTCTGCGTGTTTGTGTTACTTGATTTGATAGTCAACACCCTGATTGTTTTATACAAAGAGAAGGCCAACTGTTGTAATGTGTACATTGAACTTGAAGATAAATATGGGAAATGTTCAGACTTCTTTTATCAGTCAATGAGTGTATTGATCCATCCATCTCTCATTGATTTGAATGATACCATGAAACTACTCAATTCAAAGGCTTGGTACTGAAGGGTTTAGGCATTGCTTACCCAGCCTGTTAATTTAACATTTGCATTTGGTTAAATTTATTCTTAAATCAAATATTGAACTTTGTGTGTGTGTGTGTGTGCGTGTGTTTCTGTGTTTGTGTGTGCGTGTGTGCGTGCGTGCGTGCGTGTGTGTGTCAAACAAATGCGTATGTATGGCCGTCTCTCTCCACAGTTGTCCTAATCTCATACTTCTTTTCAACATTCTCTTTACAGTTGTTTACCCAACCTTCCATCCTCTGTTCCCCATTCCCCTGACTCAGTTTGGGTCCTCCCTTCCTTCGTTACACTCTTTCTGTCCTTTATCATAGAGAGCGAGCATGTTGGTGTGTTTCGATGCATGCAAATGTATGTGCATAATTGTGTGTGTGTGTGTGTGTGTGTGTGTGTGTGTGTGTGTGTGTGTGTGTGTGTGTGTGTGTGTGTGTGTGTGTGTGTGTGTGTGTGTGTGTGTGTGTGTGTGACGTGTGTGTGTGTGTGTGTGTGGGACGTGTGTGTGTGTGTGTGGGACGTGTGTGTGACACGTGTGTGTGTGTGTGTGTGTGTGTGTGTGTGTGTGTGTGGTTTCTATCTTCCTACGATTGTCTGTGCTTCCACTGGGGGTAGTAGTATTTCAGCTGGGGCCTCTTGGGAATTGCAGTGTTATAGTATTATATTATAATCTAAAAAAGGACAGATCAGTCACAAATCATTTATCAGAGGTAAATTCACTTGAATGTCTGTATTCTACAAAAATGAATGGCTTGCTATACTGTAAATTGGTATTGGTGGTGTATTGTATTGTATTGTATTGTATTGGTGGTGGTTAGTGAGGTCCCCCCTTCACTTTAGGCGTCTTTGAGTGTTATTAATTATTATTATTCTTCATGTTTAACCTCTGTTTTCCTTTTATTCCTAGTCTGTTTTACATAGTTTTGAATGATGACTATATGCTCTGTAAGGTGACCTTGGGTGTCTTGAAAGGCGCCTCTAAATTAAATGTATTATTATTATTTATTATTAAATATGGTCTTATTATCTTATATATCTTATATAATCTTATATCTTATTTTTCCAGGGTAGAAGCTTGCAGCAGCATACTCTAAGCAACAATTAGCTCACCATTGACAATAACAATAATAACAGTAGGTCTATTTGACACCCACATTGAAGGACCACATCAAATCATATATTTTTATATATATTTATAGTATTACTTCGTATCAAATGCATAAACAAATCGATACCAATATCTTGCACCACTGAAAACGCTACCCGGTACCCTATTTTGGAATCACCTTGCAGACCGGACTTCCTGGTCCCCTATCGAAGCGATAAACAGAAAAATCCTCAAACCAACCAATTCAAACTAATAGGGTTTCAATCTCAATGTCACACCGAACTTTAAAAGGCGCTTCTCGTCAGACTCTGACGGCGGACATTAATGTGCTCCTCACTGTGAAACACTCACATGAAACACTACCTCCTGCCCGCATATTGCCGTCTGACCTTTTCCCGGTCCCTGACTTAATGAAGTGACTGCTGTGGGCCCCGACTCCCTCCTCCAAGTCTCTCATATTTGCAGATGCCAGAATTCACCCCTATGCGGTCCTTCCAAGGTTCCTCTGTGTTGATTTCCACGGCTGTCGATATTAATTTAGTAGTTACTCAGCGCCAATCAAGGCGATTTGAAGAACGGCTTTTTTATGACCTTCCGAATTCAACTGCCCGAGGGGTGGAGAGTGGAGACTGGGAAATGCAATACAAAAGTGCCATCTAGTGGCTTGCATGTGAACTTAATGGCTTAACTCGCCATTAAAGGTCCCATGGCATGCTGCTTTATGGATGCTTTAATATAGATATCAGTGGGCCCCAAACACAGTATTTGAAGACGTTCCCGAAATTCAGCTGGGGTGCAGATTTACAGCCACTACGAGCCAGTCGCACATTGAGCTTTCCCCAAACACACCGTTTCGGTGTCTGTAGCTTTAATGCAAATGAGTCGAGGCGGTTCAAGGAGGAGGGTGGGGGTGTGGCTCTGAGCAGCTTGCGGCCACAATGCACTCTGTTTACAGTGGATGTATGCAATGGCCTTTGGCCTTGTTCTGTAAATATTCTAGAAGTCCTGGAGCTCTATATCTAAATGATATCATATTATGCATAGATATCTATGTCATATAATATATATCACGGACAAAAGCTGTGTGAGCCTCCAGACGATATTATGAATCTCAAACGACTGCGTCGTTCTTGCACGTCCACATCAATCTGAAGGAGACTGAACCACAGACATGGAGGAGAAAGGGATTGTTGACCGCGGTTGTCTCCCGCCGGAGCCTCGCTGCTGAGTGCTGACCGCAGCACCGAGGCGGTGGTCCCTTGGCAGCGGGAAGCGGGGCTCAAGCGGGAGACATTCGCGGGCAACAATCCCTTTCTCCTCCATGTCGTGGTTCATGTACTTCAGGGAGTCAAAGCCAAAGTTCCTTTCACCCAGTTCCTTCTCAACCATGGCTGAGATAACCCCCACTACGAGTCTCGTTGGGGAAATACTACAGACAAGAGTCTGACGTCGTATGCGTCATAACACCAACAGCAGAACGGTTATCCAAATAACAAATAAGTGTACAACACTTGTGTTACAGTGTGCGTAATCACACACAAACACACACACACACACACACATGTGGCGCTCGCACGGTCGTATCTCATTGGCGGGACAAATTTTCTGGGCTGGCAAGGCAGAGATAGGGGAGGTGGCAACTCCCCTTATGACGACATACGGGGAAAATTCCAAAACGGCGCGTCTGAGCTTCGTTTTTTCAAAGGCGGAGCAGAATGCCTAGTGCTCGTTTTACACCCAACGGAATTTCTAGCTACTGGGGGAGCATAGGTAGGCTAGGGGAACGCATATTAATGTTAGAAAACCTCAGAAAGTGAAATTTTTATGCCATGGGATCTTAAGCCATTATGCATCGACCAACACAAATGTAGCCTTGCTCATAAAGAAGCTTTAGCCGGTTCTGATACAAATATCAGATAATCTATGATTAAATAAGATATCATATGATAAGAAGATGATAAGATCAGGTTTAGAAGTCGTGTCCCAGAATCTCCAACATATAAAAGAGAAAGCGACATAGATTTGACCAAAATGAATTAGGATTTAACAGGACTTCAACTCTCTTGAGTCTTCTCAATGTGGCGGTGTGTATCGTAACATAATTATGATACATTCTGATGTGCAGGCCTATTAACATCATATGCAAATGGTAAAACTAGATAGATACACATGCAGTGGCTGAGTAGGTTGCCAACGCCCCTTTCTGCACAATTACTACTGCAAGGTCTTAGTCAGCGGGAAACAGTGAAAAGAAGTCAGCAATGTTGCTTAGGGTTTCCATTGGTTTTATTTAGAAAACACAAATAAACAAAAAACAATAGAAAATGCAATAGAAAACATATGATGAAATACACAAAGCAACACTATTAATAATTCAAGGACAGAAGTACAGAAATGTAAATTTAATTAGGCTAGAAAAATAGCCTAGGTTATACAGCAATAAAAAAATAGAAACTATTAAATGTTGAGTGGGATGAATTTAGTGGTATCTAGTGGTAAAAATGCATATTGCAGCCAATTAAATGCCCCCTCACCCTCCCTTTTTTAATGACTACCGTGTCATTGGAAAGGGCTAGGCTACTTCTACGAATGCATCAAGGGATGAGGTTCCTTGAACGATTTTTTTCCCAAGACTGTGCAAAAATTATAATTATGGATCCGAATGGGACTGCACACAAATGCCGCGATTTCCGACGCAATAATTATATCCGCACCATTATGGAAAGCTGTAGCCGGCAAATAAAACATTTGAACCCATAACGATCGGTTATCTTTGTTATTGTAATAGTAATGTACATACTGCTCCTTTAACAACATTTCTCTAAGCAATCACATAGGCTACATCTTGTTTTTGGTCATCCTATTAAAACTGATTCCTATACTCATTGAATCCTTTGTTCATACTTATGCTAATGACATTTTACACCATGGGGGATGATCGCTTCAAGCCCAATGGTACAGTTAAAGAAAGCAGAGGGAGCAAATGCACAGCAACGTTGTAAAATGGAAGTTCCATTGGTCATGTTCATTGGAGTGGTCGCCTTTACACTGCAATGAAAGACCACATAGTTATTTTTCTGACTATCTCTCTGTATGACCTTATGTTAATTAAGATGACACTTTATCAAGGGTTCAGGTTGAAAACTGGAAAAGTTTTATGCACTTTATAATTATGAATAAGGTGTAAAAGATCTTTAGAATACACACACACAAACAGTACACAAACACCTGTTGTATAGCTGGCAGCAGCATTCAGATATCTCAGTGCTGGTATTCCATACAGAGATGTTGGCGAGCGCTCCAAACACAGAATCACACTGGAGTTCCGGAACGTATAGAATACCTGGGAGGAGTAAAGAGACGAAACAAAGACCGTGGCCATCATTCTTTTGAGCCAAATACCACTGTGGGTGCAACACCAGGGTCTCTACGTCCCTGGTGAGACTCTCACAGCGGCCTTCACTGTAGGGTAAGTTCACTCCTCTCCTAAAATATGTACATCAGGAGGGTGACAGTGGCGACCAACAGTGGCTATTCGGCACAGAATTCGGCATATCATTTGGCCTTAGTTCAGAGAACGAGGAGACAGCTTTACCTGCGATGCATGCAGTCATGAAACAGGCCACGCTTCCTGCCGTCAACGCTCTGAGGCCACAGTCGGTGAAGTCTGATATTCTCTCTGGAGCCAGGGTATCTGGAGGTGCGGGGAGATTGGATAGTCCACATGTGATGCTACAGCAACGTCAATACTTTTTTATTTATCTATCTGCCTAATTAACCAGTTAATAGGTTCATGAACTGGGTTATTCTGTTCCAAACTCTAGTGGATAGAGGGATGATTTGAGGAGAAGCAGTGTGTCAGGATCTTACTCATCACGCCAATGATCATCCCCAGGGAGCCAAAGTTAGAGAAGCCACACAGAGCATAGGTAGCTATGGTTTGGGAGTGAATCTGAGGAGAGAGAGGTTGCTTCAGTCCAATTGTTGACTGGACCATTATATTTATGCAAGCGCAGGTTTTTTAAGAGATAGCAACAATGGGATTTCCCTTCACATCGTGAACATATATTTCCACATAATGCTGACAAAACTGATCTATAATTAAAATATTGATATAATTGAGCAATAGGTTTTCATTCAGCAACTGTCCAATTGTTAGAGGGTTTCCTAAATATACTGCTAAAATTGTTCAGTTGTTAGGAGACTTACTGATAAATTCTGCTAAACGATTTCCAAGTTGTTAGAGACTTACCTATATACTGCTGATTGTTTTCCGAGTTGTTAAACGACTTACCGATATATACTGCTTAACGATGCCCACATACTCAGGCTTCCCTTCCTCCCTATTCTTGATGAGCACAGACAGCCTCTCATAGCTCACAAACTCGTTCAAGAACGTCTTGATGCCAATCAGCTCGCCCACAATGAAGCTGTCCTCCCACGATACGCCCATAACGAAGGCCAGCGGCGCAAACACATAGGAACAGATGAGCTGAGGAATGGGAGAGAAATGAAAAGGCTTAGAAACAGCTAAAGTGCTGACCCAGAGTTGTGGGCCAAAATGTAATCTCGCAACCAATGAGTTGTAGGGCAAAAAATGTGGGTGTTACATTTACATTTAGAAATGTTGCACAACATTTTATCAAGGGGTTACTGTTCTAAGTGGTATGCCGTTTGCCCATTTGCTGAGATTCAAACAAAAATTCTAAACTCATTACAGCAACTTTATAAAAGCTACATAAATAGAAAGAATATACTGCCGAAATCAACTGCTGGTCATGATTTGTGGGCCACAACTGTACGACTGCATGTGCGTGCGTGCGTGCGTGTGAGGGTGTGTGTGTGTGTGTGTGTGTGTGTGTGTGTGTGTGTGTGTGTGTGTGTGTGTGTGTGTGTGTGTGTGTGTGTGTGTGTGTGTGTGTGTGTGTGTGTGTGCTTGCGTGTGTTTGTGTGTGTGTGTGTGTGTGTGGTGTGTGTGTGTGTGTGTGTGTGTGTGTGTGTGTGTGTGTGCGTGCGTGCGTGCGTGTGTTTGTGTGTGTTTGTGTGTGTGTGTGTGTGTGTGTGTGTGTGTGTGTGGTGTGTGTGTGTGTGTGTGTGTGTGTGTGTGTGCGTGTGTGTCTGTGTTGTACTGACTTACCGAAAAGCTGAACTGTGGATAATCAAACAAGGCTCCCAGCCAGGACAGAGTCTCGTCCATGAAGGCTAGTATGGAAACGAAAGCGATGAGGTTGACGACTATATTAGCCACCAATGGCGCAGAGGAACACGCCCCTTGAGCTACAGCCTCCAGCAAGTTGTTTGTCTCCCTGATAAAAAAAAAAACGGCAATACCAACATCAATGATATACAATGGAGAATGACCTTTTATTCCCATCAAGGTCCCTGAAGGTCACCTGTGTGTTAACTTCCTGTTCATGGCTTAGCCTCGTTTCGTCTGTCTCACCCTCTGGGCATCTTTATCTCCCTGCTGACCTTGGCAGGCTCCGTCTCCGGCCAGAACACCTTGGCGATGGCCAGGGAGGCCGGTGCTGACATTATGGACGCTGTCAGGAGGTGAGAGGCCTCCACCTATCAGAGCAAAGGTCAGAGGTCGGGTCGATGGATATAGCAGGGGAGCTATTGAGGTGGATGTGATTAAGCAATGCACAAGCGTGTGTGTGTGTGTACGAGTGAAAGACAGCGAGAGAGAGAGAGAGAGAGAGAGAGAGAGAGAGAGAGAGAGAGAGAGAGAGAGAGAGAGAGAGAGAGAGAGAGAGAGAGAGAGAGAGAGAGAGAGAGAGAGAGAGAGAAAGAAAATGGCTCATATTACTTTTTATCATATTATATTGTTGTATAATCATTCTTCAGCATTGTCAACAAGCTATTAACTGCTATTGACCGGGGATAATAGCAATATAACGAGGATGCATGGCTTCCTTTACCCCCAGGGAGATATAGGCCGCCAGGATGCTCCCAGAGACGCTAGCGAACCCACCCGCCGTGACGGCGTGGATCTCAGAGCGGGTCATCTGGTGGATGTACGGACGAATCAGGAGCAGGGACTCGGTCTGAGACAGGGTGGGCGAGAAAAACAGAGAACTTTGATTTGAATCGAACAATTGAAAGTAACCACTGTGGATACAGCAGAGTTAGTGAGGTAGTTAAAGTTAGGACCAGGAAGCCCACACCTGTCCCAGGAACATGTTCCCTGCTGCAGCTGTCGATTCCGTTAGAGAGGTTCCCATGGATACATGCATTACAAAACCAATCTGCACAAAGAAGAAAACAACAAACAAAACAACAAAGTTAACAATCAAAAAAAAAAAAAAACTATAGTTGTATATGAGCCACAATTACATACAATTATATTCATATTCGTAAAACCCCACACTAATAGATAACATTCTGAAATTATAAGTAATAACACCCTCTTTGGAGGACATTTATTTTTCAGTGCTGTCTCAGTGAATCCCTAAGTAATGGCTGGTTGCTCAAAGCAGCCATGTGCTCACCTTCAGAATGAGCCACTGCATGAAACCCACGTGATAGAGGACCGAAATGATGGTGCTTACAAAGACAATAGAAGGCATCACCTGCAGAGAGAGAAACCATCATCATGATTTTAATCAATTTTAACCTCTGCATTAGCCTACCATTATTGCAACCATCACCAATCATTATGATCTTCATCTTCACCATTACTATCCCCATCTTCCTACTTGTGGTTATCACAGCAATACCAGATCATCACATTTATTACCAATATTATCACCTTCATCATTATCTCCACCATCATCATCATGGTCATCACAGCCATCATCTTCATCATTCTAGTGTGTCCGTGTGTATGTGTGTGCATGTGGGTGTGTGTGTGCATGTGTGTGTGTGTGTGCGTGTGTGTGTGTGTGTGTGTGTGTGTGTGTGTGTGTGTGTGTGTGTGTGTGTGTGTGTGTGTGTGTGTGTGTGTGTGTGTGTGTGTGTGTGTGTGTATGTGTGTGTGTGTGTGTGTGTGTGTGTGTGTGTCGATTGTATCGTACCTTGAATGCAAAGAAGTGATCCTCATAACTCTCACCAAAAACCATTTTGGCCCCAGAATTTGAGTAGGACAGGAAGGTCTGTGTGAAAAAACAAGATGTAATTATGATAATAATCTCATCATACTTACTACTACATACTGAGAAAATCAACCTCATCTGCAACTTATATGATATGTTTACAACACTATGTGACATATTACTATATACTACTACATACACTAGATTACATCAGACAAGACCAGACACATTCTTAGAATTAAAAGATGTCAGATCTGCATATTCTATCAAAAGGAGAAAGTAATCACGATCCGGCATTTAGTCAGTGTACATTGGTTTGTATAGGTGTGTTTTTGTGATTGTGAGAGCAGGTGTGTACCTCTACTTTGTTTCCCACCCACTGTAGCGCTTTTAGGCCAACATCCGTCCGGAGCATGAGCAGACCAAAGACGAACTGAAGCCCAACACCCCAAAACAAAGTTCTCCAATGGATCTACGAAAATTAACAAATACAATACTTCACTTCATAGCATGTGTCTCTTACTAACATATTACAACATTTTACTACATGTTGAGTAAGTTCATATATAGGTTCATTAGCACGAAAAACATCATCTGACATCACTTTTGGTGGACTATGCCACGAATCACTGACGCATAACAGTAAATACAAGCACCGGAATAGAAACCCACAACATACCTTCTATTCATTACCCAAATAGTGAAGGTGTGTTTGGGTGCCAAGTGTATGTGTCCGTGCGTGTGTGTGCACGTGTCTGTGGGTAAATGAGTGTGTGTGTTTGCGTGCATGTGTTTGTGTTTGTGTGCGTATGTTTGTGTGTGTTACCCTGGTGGGGCATTTGGAGAAGAGTGCCATGAGCAGGATAAGAACCACCAGTCCAGCAAAGGACACCAGTTGCCTGGTTCCGCTCTTGGCCGTGTCAAACACAAGCCAACACAGCAGCATCACCAGTAACACTGCATACACCACCCTGGCAATTGGAAACACCATGAGCCATACCCTTTGTTCCATCAGAGGCTACGAGTGGGTTGAGGGACGAGTTGCCTCATCGCAAAACACTGTAAGCTCAGTTGTAAAAACAGCACATGGGGGTAATTAAGCACATAAAGTTATTTCTCACCATTTGATCCAAAACCAGTTGCCGTCCCACAGCTCACAGAGGGCAGAGAACTTCTGGCATAGAAGGTCCCCGTAGCGTTGCATTAACCAATCCCAGGCCAGAAAGGAAATGACTACAATTGTGACTGCCAGCAGCTCAACAGCTTGTTTGTAATTCAGAATACAGGCCGCTATCAACATGGCAGCATAACCTGGAAGAATTGGAGGAAGATGCACGTTAATAAAGGAATCCCCAGGCAGGAAATTCAGGATGTGCATATAAACATACATTTCTGTGCGCATTGTGGACACTCAAAAAGCAGGCGGCAGCCCAAAAGAATGTGTAAAGAAGCGTGTGTGTGTGTTTGTGTGGGGGGAGTGGATGTTTGTGTGTATTTGTGCTTTATGTGGTTAAAAACAAACAGTGCAGCAACGGCGGTCTAGTTACCTGCAAGTAAAACTAGGAGTAGGGCCAATATAATCCTGTCCTTGTTCTTCATCAAGCAGGCCTCTGCCCACTCCACATTCTTCTGTAGGAAACTGAGCACACAGGAGACGAGAGAGAGAGAGAGAGAGAGAGAGAGAGAGAGAGAGAGAGAGAGAGAGAGAGAGAGAGAGAGGAGAGAGAGAGGGAGAGAGAAAGAGACAAGAGACAAAGAGAGAGAGAGAGAGAGAGAGAGAGAGAGAGAGAGAGAGAGAGAGAGAGAGAGAGAGAGAGAGAGAGAGAAGAGACAAGAGAGAAAGAGAGAGAGAGAGAGAGAGAGAGAGAGAGAGAGAGAGAGCGAGAGAGAGAATAATCAATGCCATTGTTTCTAAACTGAAACCCAAACAATGTTTGTGAAATAGTCTATCATGCAAAACCTTTTTGGTTGGTCGTCGTGAGCATCTTCTCCATCTTCAGAAGTCAGGTTCAAATCGATGCGGGTCAGATCTTTCTCCTTCAATACAAATGTACACGTCAACGTGCAAGCATGTACACACACACACACACACACACACACACACACACACACACACACACACACACACACACACACACACACGCACACACACACACACACACACACACACACACACACACACACACACACACACACACACACACACACACAGATAAACCAGTAGGCGTAGTACAACCAGGGGTAATGATACTGCAGAGCATTTTTCAGGGTTATGCTTTTTATAATGACTATTTAGTTCACAGTTTTTTGTCTATCTTTCTTTCTTTATTTCGCCCCTTCTTTCTTTCTGTCTTGTAACACATGGGCCTATTTAAGGAGAAGATCCATTCCAACAGAATATATGTCATCACCATATTGTACACCTCAACCTCAGCCTCTTTTTTACGCGAATAGGCAGACTCACTTGTTTAGGCAAGGCAAGGCAAGGCAACTTTATTTATTTAGCACTTTTCATACACAAGGCAGACTCAAAGTGCTTCACATATAAACATTGTCATGCAATAAAATAAAATAATAGATAAGTAAAAGAAAACATATGCAAGAAATGAGTAAAATAGAAAGTGCAATGTATTTAAGAGAAAATTAAATTGAAAGTTAAAACGGCTTTTTAGTAAGTAAAATTGAAAGTGCAATGTATTTAAGAACAGATCAACAGTCTCTCTGGAACCCAAGTCGGGACTACAACCCGACCTAAAGGAACTTGGTCCTTTCTCTGGAACTCCAATCCAGATTCTAGGACTCTAACCCAGACAGAACTTCG
The DNA here is from genome assembly GCF_031168955.1 of Gadus macrocephalus. Taxonomy (NCBI): domain Eukaryota; kingdom Metazoa; phylum Chordata; class Actinopteri; order Gadiformes; family Gadidae; genus Gadus; species Gadus macrocephalus. Next base: position 10,518,613 of record NC_082387.1, read on the forward strand.
ACACAAACTCAGGACTCTAACCCTTATACAAACTCAGGACTCTAACCTTTATACAAACAAACTCAGGACTCTAACCCTTATACTCAGGACTCTAACCCTTAACAATATTCTAGGACTCTAACCCAGCTTCTAGGACTCTAGCCCGGACCAAAGGCCTTATTCTTATTCTAGGACTCTAACCCAGCTTCTAGGACTCTAGCCCAGACCAAAGGCCTTATTCAACAAATTCTGTTTAGTGAAAGCATGGCAGCTATGAGTTTCAGGGTCGCTAGTTAATTAGCTCTGACCTGACAGTATATGTTTGGTTTTGCATGCTGTTAGTAAGCTTATAAAAAACGAAACATATGCTGCCTGTTCTGTAAAAAGTTGCTAGTAAACATGACACGCACTGCACTGGAGTTCTCCAAGTATTTTATCCCCTGATGGGTTCTACCCCCACTGTGTACGTAAATGCTGCCTTTGAAGTTGTAAGAAATGTCGGGCATTGATATATTCAAACCTACCTCTGCCAAAAAAGCATGGTTGTCCTTCCCTTTGTCAGGGTGGCTCTTTGGCACTGTGTTCATCTCCATGCTGAAGCCTCAGAGGTATGCAGAAAGCCCTGCTCCACACTGAAGGCTACACCTGTCTGGGCTCTCCACGCCCTCTCAGGAACACACAGCTCACTCTCCTCTCCCCTGTTTCCTCTGTTCCCTCCAAGCACATAGGTAATACATTGAATGACCTAGGGGAGGAGTTCTTCAGTGAAGGACCTATTTGCTTGAGATAAACAGAATAGCAGTTTGCTGTAAACCTTTACACCGTCTTCCTTTGTCTCGTTTTTAGTGTTTCCGTTCTTCCTTTCTCTCTTTCTTTCATTCTTCAACATTTGAACATTAGTTCCCTACACACGACAGATGCTCCCACGGCGAGTGGTTCAACCAATAACCAGATGAAAGTCTTACTCATACTTTAGTTATTGAATACCTGGAAGTAAATAGAACTAAATGAGTGACAAATGATTACATTTGCTGACCTGTGGGGAAATAAAATTAGTAGTCAACACCAGTAACCACCAAGCCTACTAGAAGGCCAATCCAAGAGGTTAGGGTCCTTGACAATCACAGCCAAGTCTGGGTCTGCTCAAGGCCAGCAATTAAACATTGCAGATTCACAGTTCTGTCATGAGAATAAAATCATTAATTCATTTGCAGTGAGAAAGCTTTTACACTCATTTTACATTGATAGTCTTCTCAAGCTTAATCCATTCCAAAATGTTGCTGTCATTTTACATCCATCAGAAGACATGCCAGTGTTTCCTCAGAATTGATGGCCAGACGTTGTTATCAGGAGAATTGTAAATTTCTGTCTTGTTTTGGTAAGGGTTGATGATTGTCTAGTGTCCCATTGCTTCAGTGGTTTTTAATCAATTGTGATAATCCAGTTGGAGCACAGGATCAGCGATTAAATTCCTCCAAAAAACATTTGGCAAAAAAGCTACGATTCTGCACTAACTATTGATCCGTAGATGCTCGGTCGGTAGAGGTTGTGGGCTGAGGCCAGTTTGTGTAAAGAGAATGGTGATGGAATTTATCCAGTTATTTTGTGTTTGTCAATCATGTTCTTCATGAACAGGCTCCACTTCCCCTCAGCACTTGCCTTCAGCCTTAAGTCGGTCCTTTGAAAACATGTTGGTTAAAAGACTACTCTGGTATCAACGTGAGTGTTGTATTTGGATATTGCCCCTTTGTCAAAGTTGATATGCTGTATGTTTAGCTGTATCTAGTCCTATATTAGAACAGTATATGACATTGTGTAATAGCTTAAATATTGTAGTTGCAAACTACCGTTTAAATATCTCTCAATGATCATTTAAAAAAACTAAATCTAACATGAATTGCAGTGAACTCACCGCATTGATTTCATTAAACATTTCAATTCAAATATATATTGCTGCTTAAAAATAAATGATGTCCGGAGAAAATAGGCTAACCCTAACCCTCAACCTAACACTAACCCTAACCATATTGTTTAGTTCGTTCTTATTTGTTTGGCAGAGAATTGACAGTTTTAAAATATTCGTTTAAGGTGTTAACATTTCAAAATCCAAAAGAGGGCGCTGTGGGATAAATCTCAGCGCGAAGAGTGAGCCGACATGCAGTGGATGATGGAGCTGGGATAATTTCACAAAATAATCGTTCACCACAAAATGATTATCCTATCTTTATCATTAGGGATGACACGATAAAGACCTTCGTTTTTCTTTTGCATTTTCTAACTTATTCATCATCTCATTGAACGAACAGTGGTATGTTGCTGCAGTTTGGTCAGGGTGTTATGGAATTTATTTACATTGGTGCGTGTGTGTTTGTGTGTTTGTGTGTCAGTGTGTGTATTTTCTCTTTTGACACCCCCCCACCACCCCCCACCCATACACACACATACGCACACACATATACACGCACGCACACATACGCACACACACACGCACACACACACACACACACACACACACACACACACACACACACACACACACACACACACGCACACACACACACACACACACACACACACACACACACACACACACACACACACACACACACACACACACACACACACACTTTGATGACCAGAGCACTCAATCCCTTGTGCTTTGTCACAAACACACCAGAAAATAAAAGTGATTGCAAACAAACTATTTGCAGTATATTTCCTCCCATGAGGCGCTGCTGATCCGAGTGTTTGGTACTAATGGCGAATTACCTTTGTTGCAACCCCCACCCCATCCCTTCACGGTATTCCTAATTGTCATTCTTATATTGGCCGCGTCGGGTAGCTAGCATCCCTCCAGAGTGACCAGGCATGGCTTTATAATTGCCATCTTTCATTCACCGGCACTGCTTGTGCGTCACCGCCGATGTCATAGCGGAGCCCAACATATAGACTGGAGGACATCTGAGCGTCATAGCGGAGCCCACCGCATATACTGTAGACTGGAGGACATCTGAGCGTCATAGCGGAGCCCACCATATAGACTT
>NC_082387.1:10524219-10526719 GCF_031168955.1 Gadus macrocephalus
GTGTGTGTGTGTGTGTGTGAGCACCATATGTTTTTTTATCATCTGACACTCAGTCCTTCCCCTCAGCTCTTTACAAATATTGATACAGACGGACAGATTACATTTACTATGTAAATCCCTAAATACTGCTGGTATGTAAAATATGTATATTTTACACACCAGCAGTATTTAGGGATTTACATAAAAATCATGTGTATACACATGATATTTATTAACAGGCCAATGGAAATATAAATTCAACAAATCTGTCACTTACATCCTTCTGTCAAAATTGTCATTATATGATAGGTAAAAATCCTCATTCATAAATAAGAAAATAAATGCAACATTCTGAAATCAATTTTTTTAAAAGTCTAATTCTGACTGATTAGGGACCAGGAGTCGTTGAAAGGTCTGTTGGCACATTTATCATTAGATCGCCTTGGAGCGATGAACGACCTTGCTGCTATCACCTAAGGGAGATAAACAATGGTGTTTGTAGCAGGCCTTGAGTAAGCCCTGGGTGCTGCTGGTTGAGCCGTGAGCCCACTGAGTGAAGAGGGTTCGGCCCATGGAAATACCAATGCTGCCTCTTCTTTTGCTTTTCTTTCTCAATGACCTTGTCAGAGGTCCAGTTTCAGTCTCCTCCTATTTAGTCTATCAAAAAAAGGAGGAAACTGGGAAACTGTAAATCATGTCATAGCCTCATTTAAATTTTTTTAACTTAGGCCATTGACTTTTCCAGGAGCTGTCTGTGTTTTGAAACACACTTGAGCGGGAAAAAAGTTTAAACAATCGCTAATTTCTTTAGATTTCATTTATGTTTTCATTTTATAGCAATAAGAAATAACATGATCTTATAACCTCGGCTATTATTTGAGCTTCCTGCTATGATTATGGCTTCTTTAATTTAACAGGCCACTCAAACACACCCACACACACACACACACACACACACACACACACACACACACACACACACACACACACACACACACACACACACACACACACACACACACAAATCCCAGATCCTCCGACCAGACATCAAGCACCAAACAGGTCATTAGTCATTCAACTTATCAAAAATAATAATAAAAAAAATGAATTATGTCTATCTTTAATGTAATACGTTTTGATTAGCTTCTTTATCGTAATCATAATTTTTTGTTCTTGAATCTAATATTAAATGGTAATGATGCAACTAATTAATAGGCTATGTATGTAAATGTCAGTACCTTATTTTGTGTCCTTATGGCTCCTTATCTTGAAGCCTCCTTAACTGTTTTTTCTCGTTTACATAAGATAACCGGACTCAGAATTAAAACAAACAAGCTAACAAACAAAGGCATTCAGGGAATCAAAGTGTATGCCTTTGCCTTGCTCTTGAAAAGCTCACGAACCAGCAAAACAACCTAATAACCTAATTTGTCTAGTCCGCTAAAAACGACAGACACTTGGCTCTTGGCTAACAACAAACCAACAGCCGAAGATCACGACAAATGTCCCTACATAGGCCTACGTTGTCAACATAAAGCAACAACACAGCAGACCATTATTACACCCATTCACAGATATTAAGGGATACTGATAGACCTCTGTTTAAAGCCTAATTAACTGTTCTTCTGTCATCCGTTGAGAAACATATCGTAACACATGTTGTGTGTTTTCCCCGGACAGCTACATCGCCAATCAGAGTGGCTTCTCCTCCATCAACGACAAAGACCTGCACCTCTACAAGAACCTCCGCAACCTGTGAGTGGGATCAAAGTTGGAATTAAAGATGCATTGTGTACAAATTCGACTAGCTCGTACCTAAAAGTAACCCTGGACATATCTGTAGTAAATAATGATCGATAGTGTTTTCAATAATGTTATCAATAAAATCACATCCTATAACTGACCGTATCATACTTTAGACACACTCCCAAACAACCCCCGCCCCACCCAACTTGCACGGCCTGGCCAGCCTAGCCACGCTAGATCGTGTCACACAGTTGCACGGCTCTTTAGAGTGGACAGAACCGTTATTAAATGTTCCTGCTGTGGCTCGATCGTATACATTGTGACTTTAATCTGGAACATGATTATTAAACCTAACCCGTTCAAATATTAGATTCAAGAAAATAAGTATTGTGCTTTCAAATATTATACAAGTAGCCTAATCAGAGAGCATGTATTCATGGTCTAAAGTGCTTGTTATTTTCATCTCTCTATTATTTTTTGTGCATGGTACTGCAATTAAATATTGTTTCAATTCAAAGGATGTTCTATCCTTGGCCTTTATTTGTCCCATATAATCTATATAATGTATGTATTTATCAGTGATCTACAGGAAATTGACCATAGCATGGCGATAGCGGACACACTGTGCCTACTGTACCTTCTTTGCTAAATTCAAAGTGTACACGATATGGATTTGCTTCAGTGGAAGAAGGATCTAGTGTATGATTCAGTTCAAACAACACACACTGTCCTTTCAGTGGGAAGCGGTATATAAGATATCACATATTAATTGATT
>NC_082387.1:10533210-10538210 GCF_031168955.1 Gadus macrocephalus
CATGGCAAATCAATTAAAACAAAAACATATAAACATATAAACTTGAAAACTTCCCAAAAGAGTAAAGCAAAAGCATAAATTGGGAAGTAGCGAGGAAGCTAGTGAAAAACAGAGAAAATAAGAAAGAGAGAGAGAGAGAGAGAGAGAGAGAGAGAGAGAGAGAGAGAGAGAGAGAGAGAGAGAGAGAGAGAGAGAGAGAGAGAGAGAGAGAGAGAGAGAAAGGCCTAAAGAGACAGAGTGAGAGAGAGAAGGGTTAAAGGGCAAGAGAATGACAGGCAGAGTGGGAGAGAAAGAGCGAGAGAGCAAACAAGAGTGAAAATCTTCCCTATCAATGATTCATCATCTATGGTGGTATCAGTTTTCTCCTACTTTGGTAAAGCCTGCACCCCCCTGTCTCTCTCTCTCACACACACACACACACACACACACACACACACACACACACACACACACACACACACACACACACACACACACACACACACACACACACACACACACACACACAGCTCAGGAAGTCAATCGATATCAAACCCTCAAGGTCAGTAAAGCTACATACTGGGCCTAGGACTGGATATTGAGTATGCTTACTACAAATCCCCTACCTCTGCCACCTACAGACACACACCACTGCCTGCAGATATGCCTCAGGTTACTGGTACTATGGTTATCAGCATGGACATCCACCAATGGTACTCCAACCAAACTCCCAGGAACAGAAGACAAGCAGCAGAACCAAACTCCCAGGAACAGAAGACAAGCAGCAGAACCAAACTCCCAGGAACAGAAGACAAGCAGCAGAACCAAACTCCCAGGAACAGAAGACAAGCAGCAGAACCAAACTCCCAGGAACAGAAGACCAGCAGCAGAACCAAACTCCCAGGAACAGAAGACCAGCAGCAGAACCAAACTCCCAGAACAAAAGACCAGCAGCAGAACTAAACTCCCAGAACAGAAGACCAGCAGCAGAACCAAACTCCAAGGAGCAGAAGACAAGCAGCAGAATCATTGGGGGCCACAGATGGGTCTGAGGGGCCACAAGGGAAAAGAGAGGAGAGTCACCAGAAGTTCAGACACTTGCTGATTAACACCTGTGCGAGAGAGTGTGGTGTGCGTCTGCGTGTTTTTATATGTTTGCCTGCATTTGCTTGCCTGCCTGGTTGTGTGTTTGTGTGTGTGTGTGTGTGTGTGTGTGTGTGTGTGTGTGTGTGTGTGTGTGTGTGTGTGTGTGTGTGTGTGTATGTGTGTGTGTCTGTGTGTGTTTATATATGTGTGTGTGTGTCTGTGCGTGTGTGTGTGTTCATGTGTGTGTGTGTGTGTGTGTGTGTGTGTGTGTGTGTGTGTGTGTGTGTGTGTTTGTGCGTGCGTGGGTGCGTGCGTGCGTGCGTGGGTGCGTGCATGCGTGCGTGCGTGCCTGCGTGTGTGTGTGTCTGCTATGACTCACTTACTCCCAACTTTGTCCAATCTTTTCCTTTTTCCATGAGGTTTCACTTCATCAAACCTGATTGTCAGAAATGACTGCATTTCGTATCCGGTGGCTCCCTCACACAGAACCAACAGAGTATGCAAAATCGACCATCATCAATAGTTGCGATGAAATATACAAATAATAATACAAATATGCACCACACAGGAGATATAAATAATTAAAAACCCATGGAAAATAGGGCCGAATTGTGTTTTAGTGCAAAATGTACTTTTAATGACCTCTTCATGAATACCATTTTCCTTTAATGTCCCAGCCATTTGAGGTGCTTCCACGCTGCTAAACAGACCACATTTATCATGCCCTTCCCTCCCTTGGCCCCACAGCCCCTGGGAGTGGTTTCTAACCCGCTGTTTACCTTCACCCTGATGGGTGGGTCGTACCGCTCAGGGACATCCGCTCAGGGACATCCGCTCCGTTTTTTTGGGAAGTCGGAAAGTCGATGGTCGATTTTCTTGCATAATTTTGGTTCAAATGAAGCGATTCTAGTTATTTTTCTTCCTTACGTTGGAAAGGGGGGGAAAAAAAGAAACACTCTGCAACACATTTGTGTATACGCCAAAAAAGGAGACCTGCAAAGCGTGTCACTGGCAGCAACTCTAAATGTGTGGTTCAATTTAGTTTTCTCAATTACACTGAGTCACGTTCAAGACCCCAGCATGCAGCCTATGCAATCTTCTCTTAATCCCTTTATCTACTGTGACTTTAGAAGTGACTGTTACAATTGCCAATTTTCTAGTCTTTCCTTGGAGGACAAAATGGCTTTTTCCATGTAAAGAACAAACGCTTTGGCAAACTGCGTAAGATATGTTGCCAAACGCACCGGTCACACGAAAAACTGTGCTATTTTTCTGGGGCACAGAATGTACCCAGGTGCGAGACAGAAAGCAGAATGGGAACAATGACAGTTTTTCATACTGAGTCTTTTGAAGAATTGATATTTTTTTCCCTTTTATCTTTCTCCGACCCATCACGGCTATTATGATGTCTTTTATTTCTCCTGAGGAGTTCTTCCTGTGGTGCTAATGAGCTTGGCCTCAGACAGCCTTCTAAGCTGGACGACAGATTTCTCTCATCCAGTGAGAGGAGCGCCTGCCGAAGAGAGAGAGAGAGAGAGAGAGAGAGAGAGAGAGAGAGAGAGAGAGAGAGAGAGAGATGAACAGCAACTGGAAGAGCAGATTGCACACCTTTGAGAAAACTAGCTCACAGGTTCAATAATTTAGCTATTGTCTGTCACTTTTTCCAAAAACTACTTTCACATATTGGCCCTTTTATGAGGTAGGGGCTATGGCATCTGCCTAAACGATGTCTAGAGGTATGCTGTACCTTGGAGTTAGAACCCAAAACCCTTTGATTGGAAGTCAAACACCTGGACTACTAGACTATCATGACTTTCTTGATCCATAAAAACATACAAAATTATGATATACCGCAATTTTATATTCACTCACTGAAATCGCGAATGTATAGTTGCCATGGTAGACATGCAGCCTACAAATGCATACACACAACAAAAAACACACCGCTCATAATTTCTGCACTGGATAAACTTCAGAGCTCATCCTGTTACAAAAATAATGTTTTTGTAATTTTGTCTACAATATGGTGGCTTTTTAAACCCTCTCTCATCAATTGTTATTAAACCTGGGGATGTGTTGTACACAAAGGCACAATCTGTCACTGAAAACCTACACACATACAGACAGACACATACACACACACATGCACACAGAAACACGCTTTTATTTCCTCCTTAACGGTACATACTTGGACGACCTCCCAGCAGATAGTGTATGCGTGGTGTGTTGTTGGGTCTTTTTCTTGTCAGTGCTCTAGATGTCTTCATGATACGGTCCATGCTAATCAGGTTTAAGCCATCGATCAATGTTATGTCCTGCTGGAAATCAGCAGATAGTCAAACTGCCAAAACAGATGGCAACAGATGCTCACACACACACACACACACACACACACACACACACACACACACACACACACACACACACACACACACACACACACACACACACACACACACGCACGCACGCACGCACGCACACAAAGACCCCATGTACACTCACAAACACACACACACACACACGCACACACACCTTCACGGATACATACACACAAAGACCCCATATACACACACACACACACACACACACACACACACACACACACACACACACACACACACACACACACACACACACACACACACAGTCCCACACTGACTTGAGTGTGTTATTCTAAGGATGTGTGTGTGTGTGTGTGTGTGTGTGTGTGTGTGTCTGTTTGTGTGCGTGAGAGACAGGGGCTGATATGGAAGGAGGCAGCAGTAGCCGTGGTTTTATTGAGTAATCGGGAACTGCACTATAACAGATAGAGGCTTATTGATGGGCCGATTGATTGCTGGTGGGACCAGACCGATGCAGCAGGCCAGTCCTGTCCTCCAGTCAGTTCTCTCACATCACGGCCTGCTGCTGAGCTCAGCAGCCCTGCCCCGCGGCCAGGAATCTCTTCCTAGAGCTGCTCACACGCTCCACTGTGAGCCACACAGAGAGATGGTGGTAGATAGTGAGAGATTATGTGTGTGTGCGTGTGTGTGTGTGTGTGTGTGTGTGAGAGAGAGTGTGTGTGTCTGTGTGTGTGTGTGTGGGTGTTTAAATGTATGTTTGTCTGTTTGCATGTGTGTGTGCGTGTGTGTGTGTGTGTGTTTGTCTTTTGTGTGTGTGTGTGTGTGTGTGTGTGTGTGTGTGTGTGTGTGTGTGTGTGTGTGTGTGTGTGTGTGTGTGTGTGTGTGTGTGTGTGTGTGTGTGTGTGTGTGTGTGAGCATGTGTGTGTGTTTGCGTGCATATACAAACGAGTGTGCATGTAAATGTGTGTGTGAGTTGTTTGCATCGGTTTATTGTCAAATGATATCACATGTGTGTTTATATGTGTGACACCCTCTCCTCTGAGCTATTGGCTCCTTTAGTGTGTGGGGTGGGCTGAGGGCTAGAAAGACTGCCGTGAGATTTAGGCCCAATCCAATTTCTACCCCTTACCCCTTACCCCTTACCCTTACCCCTCCCCCTTGTTTTGAAGGGGGAAGGGGAAGGGGAAGGGGAAGGGGAAGGGGAAGGGGAAGGGGAAGGGGAAGGGGGAAGGGGTAGAAATGGGATTGGGCCTTACTATGTGGTTTCTCCAAAGACTGCTTCCTTGAATCCAGGCCAAGCGCTCACATTCTGCTTAGCCAACACCGGAGAAGCCGTTAGACAGCTCTCACAATGCTCACAGCTCAACAGACTAAGTGGATGAAACACAACGTGTCATTCGTAGGAAACGGAAATTATATTCTTCGAAAGGCTCACCGCTAAACTGGCAGAGGGGCTGTTGCCATGTAACCCACAAAAAGAGTTTGATCCGTCAGTAAGACAATGATCAAAGCATTAGCCAATGAGAGGGGAAATCTCGATCTGCTGTAGAAGTGTTATTGCAGGTGTGTCAAATGAAGAGTGCACTTGGAAAG
>NC_082387.1:10543210-10545710 GCF_031168955.1 Gadus macrocephalus
TGAGGATGAAGACAATTCATCGTTGTTTCTCTGTATGAATGTATGTATCTTACTGTGTGAGTGAATGTGTGTGTGTTTGTGTGTTTGTATGTAGATATAGATTCAAACAAAAAAAGATATATTTTTGGTCTTAAAGAACTGAAATGAAAGAATAAGAAAAATAAGATTGCATTTAGAGATCATTCTGGCCATTCGAAATCAATGACACAGCTATCAATACTAAGACTTTATGTCTTTTTGAACATTTAAAATGATGCATAGTAATACAAAATGAAAAAGAAAATTAAATTCTGGTTGTAACAGCGGTTCCTCTGACCAAAAGTCAATATATTTGTTTGAAGTTTATCTCTCTACTGAAGTTTGTTAGTGGAGCGATACTTGAATGTTTTGGTCTTTTTGATCTCTACTCTGAACCTTCCAATCAAGGTTCAGAGTAGAGTTTCAATATTTCAAGCTTTTTCTTTGAAGAGTAAGGTTGAAAGTGGCAAGCCACTTTAAAGGTGCAACGTGTATGATTATTAGTTTATAACATTCAAAGATGGCCTACAACACAAATACGTCTTTGCATTGTGTTTCAGAGAAATTACTAAAAGCGTATTCAGCTGAGTGGTGTTGTATGCGCAACACGTTATACAATAAATGTCAGAGAAGCATAATCATCTCTCGGGCCGGGGACATGTATACCATGGATGTCCGAGAAGCCTAACTCTCTCTTGCTCACAGCCATTAATATCAATCAGTGTGAAGACTGAGCTCCAGATATTGACGCACACTATGCCGCTAGTTTTCTTTCATTGACTTTGACGTCACAAAAATATCGCCAACTGCATTTCAAGCAGAGTGGAACGTTAACAAGTCTCAGATTTGAGTTCTGTTTCTCTATAATCAAGTCTTATTATAGTAACAGTTGCCAAAATGGCATAGATATATAAAAATAAATATATTTTGATGATCAATTAAGACATACCACGTAAAAAATAAAAAGGATTAAAACAGGTTTGGGTTCCCTGCCCCTTAAAGTCTGCAGCTAGTCCAGGTAGCAAACAGGCATTGAGAGATGGTAAGTGTACCATCTCTTTATACCACTTTGTGGCTCAAGAGGCGATTGCCTTAACTGCAGTGTCAAGTCTGCCCTCAGTCCAACATGAGAGGAGGACGAAGTAGTGCTGCCCAGAGGGCGTATTCTAACCTCTTCAAAATCATGTCAAAATGACGCTGAAAAGTATAATGCTGGTTCTTACTTACCAGATCACTTGATGGCACCATTGGTCAAATTAACTTTAAATAATAATCTTTGCGCTATGTACTGGGGAGCGATGTGTTTCGGGGAGGGGGGAGGGGAAGGGAGGAGCAGGGACAAAATAACTTTGGGAGGGACTGTGCATTTCCTTGTTTCTTGCAATATGATTAGACACAGGAACTTTCTGGTAATATACTGCCCCCTATTTGTTTGGAGTGTGCCAGACCGATTTGTGCAGTAGGCGAAATCGAACACGTTGCACCTTTAAACATATTACAGATCCTACAGTTGACCTCTTTGTTGCTTGGCAAGATTTGGTTTGAGGATCGACGGTCTGGATTGGTTGAACTTAAAATGTACATTCTACTAATCAAAGTTACAATCATATTTCAAAGTGTCAAAGAAAACCTGTGAAATTTTAGGACCATCTAACAAAATTACATAACCAATAATAAGCTCCATTATTAGGAAAATGAAAGTAGACTTTTTTACCGCTTTAAATGTAGACAGTTTTTATGTGTTATATTTAGGAGAGGTTTTTGGTACTCATCCTAAAGGGGACAATTTTTTTCCTTGGCTTTGGATAAAAAAACTTCAGATATGACAATAAAAAAGATAAAGCTACGGAATTGTTTAATTAAAGGGGTAATAACAAGGTTTGAATTGTAATGCTTTGCACATATTTGTACATATTTGTTGTATAGATGAAATTGGTACATGTTACTGTTGCCTATTAATGTCATTTTTTAATCGTGAACTTGGATAAACTATCCATTGAGTAATTCTAACACTGGGAAGTGAGATACGAGGCAAATCTTTGAAACTGGAAGCAAAAACAAATTTTGGTCATTTAATCTCCATGGTGTTTTATGTCCTCTTTGTTTAATTTGTGAGGGGTATTAGATATTGATTATGGTACCTTATTGGTTTCTTTTACATTTCAACCTATTAAGAATATAGCACTTTTGTTCTCAGAGAAGCTTACTTGGTAAAGGCAAAAAGCCACAATTTTAAATTAACTAAACAAATCTTTTGTAAATGCACGACAACTTTGATACCTCCCCACCGGCCGGATCTTTGATACAGGAAAATAATAGATAACAGACATATATGACAATGTGCTTAAAACAAATACAGACCACAGGCTTTGGACATCACAGCATCACAATACTCTTCCTTGTATTCCGAGATCAACCTCAAAGCTATGTTCGAGAGCCTGTGCTATGTGGTTGCCTTCTCCGTTGCATATTGTTTTGTCTT
>NC_082387.1:10550710-10560130 GCF_031168955.1 Gadus macrocephalus
ACACTCGCTTTCTCATTCCAAAGGCGAACACATTAGCATGCACTGACAGACACACACACACAAACACACACACACACACATGCACACTCACGCATCCACGTAAACAAACAAACACAGGAGAACCTAACACACAGTCTTCCTATGCCCCTCGGCTAAAAAGCATTCATAGCAATCTGACCTTTGACCCCTCTCTGCTAATGATCTTAACCCCCCACTCTCGCTCGGTTTATCTTCTCTCTCGCCCGCTTACTCTCTACCCTGAGACCCAGAGACACACACACAAACACACACACACACACACACACACACACACACACACACACACACACACACACACACACACACACACACACACACACACACACACACACACACATCGACAAACATATTGACAAGCTAATTGATAATAATGTTATTTCCTTTTTCCTACATCCTATAAACCATGTGCTTCAAATAAATATTGACAAATTAAGGACAGACACTTTCACTGAAATTAATTACATTTCATGAAGAGAATCTATCATATTATTTACTTTGGGAACATATAGATTTAAGCTCTAATATATTCAATTAAATATCCCATATTTATTTCAGGTGTTTGATAAAAAATAACAGTGTTCGTTACCTCACTGGAAGAATACAAACTAATGGTATATGTGGAGTAAAACTACTCTACATTTTGATTGTATCCTTTGATTGTGGCCTTGCTTGTAAGTTGCTTTGGATAAAAACGTTGGCTAATTGGCTAATTGCGAATGTAGTCACCCTCTCCCTCAGTGGGCCTGCTAGCTAGTACCTAAACTGAACATAACGCATCTCTACCAACTGACACTTTTACGCTTTTGAGTTGCTAACGTGCCCTGCACACATTAAGAAGGGACCACATCCGCGGTGTTGGAGTGTGAATCAATCTCATCCTCTGGGAGCAGGTCGACAGTGGTAAAACCACTCAACGCATTAGCAGTGTTGAATCAAAAGAGCGACCGCACGCTACATTAGCAGTGCTCACTGTTGAAAGGAATGCAAGTTCTGTCTGCGGGTCTGCATAAGACATATACTTAACAACTGAATACATGCCAACTGAGAAAGGTTAAAGAAAACAAAGAATTTACAATTCACATGCTATTGCATTGCTGTTAGAATTTATTTGGGGAACAGGGGGGTGGGATGTGACTGAAGGGAATTAATAATAGTGTTTCTGTGTGTGTGTGTGTGTGTGTGTGTGTGTGTGTGTGTGTGTGTGTGTGTGTGTGTGTGTGTGTGTGTGTGTGTGTGTGTGTGTGTGTGTGTGTACGTTTATAGTGTTGGGATAGAGTGCTGGGTTCATGACCATGTGTGGGTTGAAACACAAAGCTTTGGGAATATAAAGACAAATTCTTCAAAGACTCCTTCACTGTTTTGATAAACCTGGAGGTCAGACATGTCACCTGACTGTATAATTTCAGTGACAGCACAATTACACGGGCCCCGTCAGAGACACAGTATGAGGCCCTCAAGAGGCCCTCTTACAGTCACCAAAACACACACACATACACACACACACACACACATACACACACACACACACACACACACACACACACACACATACACACACACACACACACACACACACACACACACACACATACACACACACACACACACACACACACACATACACACACACACACACACACACACACACACACACACACACACACACACACACACACATACACACACACACACACACACACACACACACACTCACACTTTGGTATTATTTGTTATTCCTCGTTCTAAAAAGCTCTTAAGATTACTGAAACAGTATAAATCACAAACATTCCCACACACAGACACACACATAGACACACACACACACACACACACACACACACACACACACACACACACACACACACACACACACACACACACACACACACACACACACACACACACACACAAGCACCAAAGCCTCTCACCATTCAGCAGTACCTTGGGCCTAATTTGAGAGGCAAGAAAGAAAGGACAATGGATGAGAAGGAATAGAATTCTCTGGATACAGTCAGCTCATTCCCTTGACCACAAAAACCAACAGTACGAGGTGGAAACACATCCATCCACATCGCTGCTCCTGGGAAATCATTCTCATGGCCTGCATAGCTTACAACATTAGTTCTGTCAAGTGTCGTGGGAGGTCTTCATATCTGAGCGAGGGTGTTTGAGGATATGTAATAGTACACTTCCCTGTAAGTAATTTAAGTATGGTTTTAAGGCCCAAGTGTATGTGTATGTGTGTGTGTGTTGTGTGTGTGTGTGTGTGTGTGTGTGTGTGTGTGTGTGTGTGTGTGTGTGTGTGTGTGTGTGTGTGTGTGTGTGTGTGTGTGTGTGTGTGTGTGTGTGTGTGTGTTTGTGTGTGTGAAAGAGAGAGAGAGAGAGAGAGAGAGAGAGAGAGCGAGGGGGAGCGAGAGAAATAGAGAGAGAGAGGTTGAAGAATGCGCATGTCTATGTCTTTCAGCAGACCTCTGTTTTGACATGTCTGCATGTGTATGTTATTCCTCTCAACTGACATCCCGAGATGGGCTGATGAAATGCCGGGATGGATGAAGGAATCCAAAGACTCATTCACACACACTAATACACACACAAATACACACACAAATACACACAGATCAACAAACGAACAAAGGCTAATTCACACACACACACACACACACACACACACACACACACACACACACACACACACACACACACACACACACACAAAAACACAAGCCCACAAACACACACACACACACACACATGCACACGTTCTACTGTGGTCTACAGCTAAGGTCAAGCTTTATCTGTATCAATGTTTTCTAATCATGTAAGTATATATACAGTTGAGGGATTGTTTGGAGCAAAGAAACTAACAGTTTTTCAGTGTATTGGAATGTGAATGGGAGTGTGTTTGTGTGTCTTAGTGCTAGTGTTACACAGGGCCAATTTATGTTTGTCTGGTTGTCTCGGAACCCAGAAGTTAATAAGTCTGATTTGTGAGACTTTGTGTGTGACTGGTTGTTTCTTTTGCAGTGTGTTTGTAATTCTGAATCGCAGCATGCCATAGAGTCCTCGCAGAAGAAGACAAAAGAGAAGCCAGTGTTTACCTTGTTATCACACCTAGGTAACAGTCAATTAGCAACAAAGTCACGCCAGGCGCGACTGTCTGAATTCCAACTTATTATTCCTTCCCTTAATTATGAACAAAAAAAAACACTTTCCTCCTTGTTACCACAACAAACGGCTTATCTGCCAGGGACAACCCGGGGCGCAGTGTGATCCCTAGGTTTTCTCTGCTCTGACTCACGTCCTGCTCAGGTTTTTCAGTTATTCTTGGCGAGGGGGCATGCCTTGCCATGCTCTTGTTTTCTAGTGTTATTAGCTTATTTCTTTTTTTGTGGCTCAATGGATTTACTGGCTGTATGAGGTAAATATTATCGTCTGATTTCATTACAATACAAGGGCATAGGTTAGGTGTGGTGCAACCTGCCTTTTAGAGCAACCAGTTTGAAGTGTTTTAAACTTGCCCTTTAAACATTTCACATCTTTCCTGTTGACATTCCTGAGCTCCGCACGGTTAGTGATTGGTTTTCCATCACCCAGCAGCTGTTGTCCCACCTTCAACTCACTTCTTATGTGTGAGGCGGTATACAGTTTTTTCCAGCCTATGATAGCATGGACAGACAACCGACTGCTATCTAACTGACGCCACACAGGAAACACTGTTTGATCTCTGTGTGAGGTCCAAAGACACTGCTGCAGTTACGCTTATCGACATATGTGTCGATAAGCGAATGAAATGGAAATCTTCGAGATTGCCACTTTCTTGTGTTCACTGTATGCCCAGCCTGCCCTTATCATAGACTGCCCTTATTATAGAATACCCTTATCTTAGTAACGAAGGAATGGAACGAATCAGCCTTCAAAGGCACTGTGATCTGTTGCTGCTGAATTAGATGCACGGGTCAGGTAGCGAGAACATTTGGTTTCATTTTGAACTGGAAGGACATGTTGTTTCCCTCACTCTGCCCGGTCTCTGTAAAACCCTTGTGTCTGCTGGGGGTGTCTAATCTGTCATTAATTTAATCAGTCTTGTCCTCTATCATAGCTGAATTTATCCTACTCTAATTAATAGGAATCGTGATAAAGAAATGTACTCAATATTAACACTATCGCTCACAATTCATTATTTGTGTTTTTCTTAAGTTTGATTATATACTTTTTGTTCTCATTATTTGTTATAAGACAATCATTGTTGTTTATGTGTGCTCTCCTGCTTCTCACAGGTCCATCGTCGGTGATCAGCAACGACGATGACTCAGCTTCGCCTCTTCATCATGTCTCCAACGGCAGCAACACGCCCTCGTCTTCAGAGATGGGCCCGGACGCTGTGATCATCGGCATGACCAAGATCCCAGTCATCGAGAACCCCCAGTACTTCCGCAGCAGTCACAGCCTTAAATCGGACACATGTAAGTCTTATTCTGCTTGGCTTTATCAATGGCACTCCTCGTCGTATTGGCTATTCATTAAGGAGCTTTTGGGTCAGAACATGTAACACTACGAGGCGTGTTGCCAGCCTAAGCTTCAAGTTGAAATTTTCAGCATGTTAAGCACTGTTTTCAAACATACAAATGTATGCTTGTATGATGTGAGACAACAGAAGCGCAGTACCCTACCTAAGTTAACAAACTTAAAATGCGAAGCAGTGCATCTTTATCCTAAATAACATGACAACATATAAATAGTGTGTTGTCAGCAAGTGTCAGACGTCAAACAGAGAGTTTATTGATCAAACTGCTTTTATAATACTTGCACTATCTCTGTCTCTTTGATCTGACCAAATTATTGATCCGGTCCGTATTCGAGCTTGGGAACTCACTTTGAGGCACTTTGGAATGCATGACGGTGTTACCATCATATAATGTTCAAAGCAGGCTGACAGCTTCTACTACGTTACTACGTGAAAACATGAGAACATGCTGTTATGCGATCCACAACAGTGAGATCCGTTTTTTTCAGCAAGTGTCAGACGTCAAACTCTACGTCATTTTATTGATCCCACTGCTTTTATAAAACTTGCCCCAAAAGGATAGAGGCTGTCGGTGTCTTCGCTTTTCCCAGAGCTTCCCTCTGTGGAGTTTCTTGAAAAACCTTGGGCCCTAACATGCTGTACAGCTGTTAGCATATCCAGATCAGCCACTTACTACCTCTGAAGGAAGTCCTACTCCTTCCCACATTTATTAATGGAAGAAATGTATTCAAATTCATGAACAACATAGCCTCTGAGCTTTGTTAAATGCCACACAAAGAGGGGAAGCTACTGAAAAAAGGAGAGCAATAGGGTAAATGCTGGCAGTTACACAGGGGACAATTGAGTAGCTCTCATGTCTATTGCCTTGCCATCACACACACACACACACACACACACATGTACACACACATACACACACAAGTGAACGTGTGTATGTTTTTGTGTATGTGCCTGTGTGTGTGTGGGTGGGTGTTTGCTTGTCTGTGAGCTTCTCCCTGTGTATGTGTCAATATGCATGTCTACAAGGATGTGTGTGCATACACGGGAGGTTACCATAGCAACAGCTTCCCTGCTTCCATGGCGATGGCCTTGGACATGCTGATAAGCAGTGGAAGGTGATAAAAGAAGTGTGTCCAGGCAAAAGAGTGTGTGTGCACGCATACAAGTGCTGCGGTTTGGTGTGTAAATGTATGTATGCAGGTGTAGATGTCTGCGTTGTCCATTCATAAAGAGCCTGCCTGAGTCAGTCCATGTGGACCTAAAGGAAGAACAGGAATGATGTCCAAAGGACCCTGAAGCTGCTTTCCTCCAGCGAACACAGAACGTCCTCCTCTAACAAACGCCCCTTGCATATCACCGAGGAGTACGATACTATATCAAACGCAAGTGTTAACAAATAGAGGAGGTAAAAAGAAATACAATAGCAACGCTGGGAAACCAGACAATTAAAACAATGTCGGCAAACGGAGAGAGCCGACCACAAGACAGTGCGGGAATATCGACCCGCTCCGTCAAACCACCCTCAGGTTTATCGGCAAGTAGTGAGAGCCTCTTGAGCCTATGGCCTCGCCTTACAGTAAATTATGAAACTGTGTGTGTGTGTGTTTGTGAGTGTGTGTGTGTGTGTGTGTGTGTGTGTCTGCGGTCTTGCATCCCATAGGAGGCCGTACAGTGGAGGAGGGCTTGGGTATAGTGGAAGAGACTCCTGGTTGCAGCAACTGCATCATTTATAGCCCTACCGTAAACCCACTGGATAGACTTAAAAAGCTAATGATGAGGTTAAAACCAATCAATAATAATCAATGCGGTCAAAACTATTATCTATGATTGCGGCTGTGGGTGTCTGTGTATTTGTTTATGTGTGTGTGTGTGTGTGTGTGTGTGTGTGTGTGTGTGTGTGTACGTGTGTGCGTGTGTGCGTGTGTGTGCGTGTGTGCGTGCGTGTCTGTGTGTGTGGGGGGGAAGCTGGGTGTGGATGGGTGTGTGTTTGCGTCTGAAGGTCAGGTTCATAACAAATTAGCGTTGCTGTAATAAAGGGAAGACCCTAATGCAAACAATTGATCCGTTTTTATCGATGCAACCAGACTGCCAGCGGCTCATTGTTACTTTCTGTGTAGTATACCAATCAAAAGAAAGGCAATAGTTTAAAAGAATTTGGCCAGATTTGACCAATGCCCCCCCTAAACTGGCAATATGAAAATGATGTTTACATTCCATCACACATATCTTTTATGGCACCTATTTTACTACCAGGTGTGATGTTAATTAGCCATGACAAGTCATTTAAAATGAGATCCTATAATGGCGTTACACAACATCCCACACGGATCCACACGGAGATACTGCTGGATTGATTAGCCTACTGGTTAGTCTACTGGATGGTAGGCTTGTACACAGCTGGTGGTAAAATTGGGACCCTTTACATCCAATCAGTGGCATCATTTGAGAGTTTATCATTGGGGTATGTATGACTGTCAAGTGTGTTACGACCGCAGAGGAGAGAGGATGGTGGGGGGGGGGGGGGGGGGGGGGGGGGGGAACAGGTGTCCTCGCCGCCGATGGGATTAGCCCCAGCATCTATTTCACAGAGCGACGTCATAGGGCTCTCCACTATGAACGGCTGGGCCAGGCTTCTCTGTAGTCAGCCGCTGTATATGTTTCCTCTAGCCTCCCATATTGATGTTTCCTTCCTTTTTTCGTTGAAATGTAATTTCCCCTTTGCGTTACACTATATACATTTCTGCCTCCTGTGTGCGCATTATTGAAGTGCATCGTTTTCGTGCGTTCCCTCGCCTTACGGTCCTGTTTTAAACCATTATTTTTTACGTTCTATTAGTATTTTCTTTAAATCTTGTTTTTCAGCGGTGCCAATTGTTATTATTTTAATTAGATATTTTTCATTCTTTTATTTGATTAATATTATGATGATTATCATGCAGATTACAAAAATATTAGCCAAAACAACATAGTTGTTGTAGTGTGAAATAGCACGACAACATACAGACTAGTTAAACATGGGATGTATCGCAGTTTGGGATCCTTTGATTCACCAGGGCTCTGTCAGCACTACTTGAGAGTGAATAGGAAGGGAAAGCTGAGCCAGAAGGAGAGAAAGCACCTCTCACACTCTCCCTCCTTGGTTACCAACAACAGTTGGCATAGCAACCGTAATGCACAGATTATTCCTTTATTCGGGGGGGGTTAATTATCATCAGGATTTGATGAGTCTAGATCCTATATGATTGCTCGTGTGAAATTGCCCCAGTGTGCACTCAACGACATTGTGTTGCTGCGCTGTTTCCATGCAGACAACACTCCAGCCACCAGAACAATGGGAGAGGGCCGGTCGATGGAGGCGGGGGGGGGGGGGGGGGGGGGCTGAGGACCGGGGGGGGTGTGGGGGGATGAAGAGGCTGATTTGGAGCCTAAATGTGTCCCTCCGCATGTAAACGCATTAGGGCCCAGGCTACTTGGGATGCCGATTAGGGGATAGGTGTTAGGGGACACACTGAAGGGAATGAGAATAATAATGATTGAAGTGCTGGGGACAAAGGGGGCATGGGAACCGCAGAGAAGGAGGTGGAGCAGGAGAAGCAAAGGAGGAGGGGCTGGGGAAGGAGGAGGAGGGCGAGGTAAACGTTGGAGGAGGTGGAGCAGGAGAAGGTGGAATGGGAAATGGGTGAGGAGACGGAGGAGGGGTGGAGCACGAGATGGAGGACGAGAGCCGGAGGAGGGGAGAAAGGGGGAGGTGGAGGAGGAAGAGGAGGGGTAAGGGGAGGAAGAGGAGAGGTAGAGAGAGGAATGGGAGGAGGGGGAAAGAGAGGACGACACAGGTGGTTGATTGAAAATGTGTTCCTGATAGCGATGTGGTATGATTTGTTTGTGGCCCTAGCAAGGAGGAACAGGGGTCGGCTTTTGAATATATTATAAAACACATTGGCAGATATGGGGAAATTGTCTGCACAAATGTGATGTGATTCAACTCCTCGGGGAACAGCTAGTACAGAGGGCAGAGCGATAATGAAGAAATGAAAGATGGAGCAGACACAGGTTTGATGAGAGAAAAGATAGTTGTGCTTAATTTTTGTGCTTAAAGTCAGCCAGAGATACATACTGCTCACTTTATCTTTGGTGAGCAGAATGGCACCTCCATTCAGAAACCAGTCTGTGTCTGTGAACAACATAGCACGTATCTTCCGCAGACAGCATTGCAAAAAAAACACTGACAACAACACACTGTGGGGCATAAACACCAAGTGATGATAAGCTTGCGTGGATGGGTAAACAGAACACCCGTCAGAACAACAGCAGGAGCGTCTCCGTCGTGAATAGCAGATAACCAAAACACGTGGGACGTGGGGTTTATAGAGTGCCGTCGCTGCGGAAGGAATGCTGGGGGCTCTTCGTTGAGTTGACGAAACATACAAGCTCATCGCAGTGTGTGTTTTTTTTTTTAATTCTGCCACATGTTATGCGCGTACACTGTACACCAAGGTGCCTTTGAGCCTCTGTGGTGTACTCAGGATATTTTCATCCACGTCTTTATTTTCATCCTCTCTTATCCTCTTCCTGGGCTCACTTTCATAGGGACTTGCTGCTTTCTCTCTTCTGTCGACAACTCCCTCTCGGAGTCTGTGCCAACCTCTCTCTCTCCCTCTCCGTGCCTCTCTCTCTCTGTAATATTGGGTTATGGTGGGGCTCTGTAACTCATAGTCTAGAGATCGATGCCGCTTCTTAGAGTTTAGGCTGCTCTAATGTGATAGTCTGAGTGGGGGAGGTGGAGGGGGGGGGCTTTCTTCGAATGCATCTCTTAATCTCATCACACATAAATCTCTGTTATTGGTGTCCTGCTGTTT
>NC_082387.1:10560230-10645230 GCF_031168955.1 Gadus macrocephalus
CTAAATAGTATATTATATCATATTATATAATATCCGTTGCCTATAGTGTGTAGGATCTTGATTTAACCGATAAATGGGGAATAGGTAAAAATATCTCTGTTTACCTCTGTTTAACCTCATACTTAAAAAGTGACTTAAACATGGATTTCAAAAATATCTCGAGATGTGAAACTCTAAACCTCCTGTGAGGAGGGGGGGGGGGACAGGACGGGACAGCAAGCTGCTTCTACTTAGTGATGGTGGCTTGTGGAATAATTAAGAAGATCTACAATACCTAGCAGGCTCATAGATAGATAAGATGTGATAGGTAGGAGTGTGCGATGGCTATTAAAAGCTCCATGAAGCATTTAATTATTAGGCACGCTGCAAGGTGGCAGACATGGCACTTTACAGAATGTTGCATTGCACACAACTGGACATAAAAATGTCCACACATACCTACATATCAATAATTAGTTTACAAAGCTAAAATTGTTGGTAACACACTAACTTCTTATAATTAAAAGGTGTGAATAAAAGCAGATCCCAGCTGTCAAATCAAAATATTCTTACAAACACACACTTTTTTGAGGGGGGGGGGGGGGAGTTTATTAAATGTGCGGATAATAATTAGTTCCGATTCAGAGGTCTCAAGTGGACACGTGTTCAAACCCTGTGAAAATAATCAAACATATGATCAAATAAATTGTTAATTTTAATTTTTATATTTGTTTTAGGTTCATTACATTTCACAGGGTTACTTCAAATCTCAGGACCTTTTTTGTTAATGGGGTCATACTGTTGCCGGCACCCTTATTTAAACTAAACAAACGCCCGCACATTTTTTAGCCTGGGTTGGCGTTCCGGGGCCAAAGCGGCATCCGTCTCGTCCTAAGCATTGATAACAACTCACTTGTCAATAGACAGAGAGAGCCTGAGAGTGGCTGCCTGTCTCAATCCTGAAATTACCTTCTAAATCTAGGAAGAGTGCCCGACGGCAGCTTTTTGATATGGGGATGGGAGTGGAAGGGCCTTTTTGCTGACATGTTGAGCTACACTCACCAGTCCATCATAGTCTGAGGGTCACCTCCCTGTTTGCAGAGTTAAGACATGATGGGGAGGATTAAAGAAGACATTAACTCTAACTCTAACTCTGAATTAATTTGAAGCAACAGTTTAGCAAGGAATGCATTAGCATGAAGTCAAGTCGATGTGAACAATGGGGGAGTGGACAGCATGTTAGAACCCGACTCACGATTGTTAAAGCCAAAGAACATATGAAGACTCTTGGTACTACTCGTGTTTGAAGTCACTGAGTCAGAGCTCTTACTGTCCATGTCCGGGTCTGACGCTGCATTAGTTAATTCAGATTCAAAGCCCAAGTGGCTGAAATATGACTGCATTGCCCCCCAGTCAAACACCTAGCTTTTTATTCTTTAGGCCTAATTAATGCACGAGAGAGGAGGTTAACCTTGGTTACAAGTACTGGGGAATAAATTACATACAAAGCAAAAACCCATATAATCCAACAATTTGACGCTAGAGGTTCATCTTAATATACATTGCAGATATATTTTGTCAATGATTTTTACATACCTTTATATCCTAGGTTCAAGACCCCTTTCCAAATCCAAACAGCATTTAATAGAGCTTTTATATTTAATGTGTATACTATTTCTACTACTACTGCTATGACAAAATATACTACTACTACTACTACTACTACTACTAGTAGTACTATTACTACTACTAACAACAATAATCATAATAATAACAATAATAGTTATAATTATACTCAATAAAATATATTTATATAAATAATGCTCAATCACTGGCGGTAATGCTGCTTTGCAAAGGTTACAATCTACATAATCAAACATCAATAGAAACCACCTAAGTTTGACGAGTGCCATTTGGGTGCTTTGGGCATGGATGGATGGTGAGTTGTCTATCAACATCTGTCACCTAGCTGTCACAGAGCTGTCTCCCCGGCAGCCTGCTGTCATTACTCAGAGGTCTGCTCCTGGAGCACCCAATACTCTTGGCTCCTCAACATCCCTCTTAACGGAGAGAGACGGGGAGAGAGAGAGAGAGAGAGAGAGAGAGAGAGGGATAGAGACAGAGAAGAGATGAGGAGATAGAGAGAGGGAGAGAGAGGACAGCTGAGGAGATAGCGAGAGAGAGAGAGAGAGAGAGAGAGAGAGAGAGAGAGAGAGAGAGAGAGAGAGGAGAGAGAGAGAGGGGTAGAGACAGAGAAGAGATGAGGAGAGAGAGAGAGAGAGAGGGGTAGAGACAGAGAAGAGATGAGGAGAGAGAGAGAGAGAGAGCGAGAGAGAGAGAGAGAGAGAGAGAGAGAGAGAGAGAGAGAGAGAGAGAGAGAGAGAGAGAGATTAGGAGATAGAGAGAGGTATGGAGAGACAGAGAGGAATGAGTAGATGGAGCGAGGGATAGAGACAGCTGAGGAGATAGAAAGAGGGAGGGAGAGAGACAGAGAGAGAAAGAGGAAGAGATGGGGAGAAAGAGAGATTATTATAAAAACATATGCGTACAGGAATAGTGGCAATCAGACATATTGGAGAGGGGGAGAGAAATAATGCTGCATTAGTGTGTGCGTGTGTGTGTGTGTGTGTGTGTGTGTATGTGTATGTGAATGTGTGTGTGTGTGTGTGTGTGTGTGTGTGTGTGTGTGTGTGTGTGTGTGTGTGTGTGTGTGTGTGTGTGTGTGTGTGTCTGTGTGTGTGTGTGTGTGTGTGTGTTTTGTGTAGATATACGTATGTACATGTATGTGTTTGTGATGTCTAGTGAAGACAACGCCCTAACCTAAAGCACTAGGCTCCTGGGCCAGCAGGCATCCCGGCATCCATGTTTCCTCCTCAGAGGCCAGACTGGACGCTGACACAGGATATAAAGACCCAGAGGTGATCAAAGCTCCCAATCGATTACACAGACAATTCAGCAAACCAACGCAAAGGGATAAACATTGTGGCAAAAGTATTAGTGGTGACAGAAATAAACGCACAACATGGGACAATAGATGATTTCCAGACACAATAAATCATTCACGTCACGTCCGATGGACAAATAGAAATGTTCAATGCTTTGCAGGTTTACGGAGAGAGTATTTTGGGCTGTATATACAATCGATCAATTGTAATAGAATGGAAAAAAGATTATAATACATTGTTCATAATTCGTTCATACATGCATCAGGGACTACCAGTTTTGCTGCATAACCACTACATGTTCTGCAACACTGACAGACAAAATGTTTTATTTCTGGACTTGTATCGTGTTATATTTCAGGGTTCTCAATCAATTCTCCTCTGATGAAAAGCAGAGATTGAATGCATGTGCTTGGATGCGCTCTGGAGTTATTTTATGAGTTTAGTGCAAAGAGTTGAGCATTAGCAGAGTCCCACTGCATAACTTCAGCATGACAGGCTAGAGTATGTGAAGAAACAGCAGGAAAATACAACAAGGGCATGTACAATGAGGCTTTTATGGGGTGCTTTATATGCAGGTGGTCAATGTTTTATAAGGTGTAGTAAGTGTCCATCCCAATCGTTTCTTTGTGCTTCTCGATATACGAGTCCTATGATACATCTATATGTATACATCCCGCACAAACAGGTATGTACAATGTATGGCCCATATAGTTATGAAATCTGATGCTTATTAAAGCATAGACATATGTCCACATTCAGTCTAAATGAATAACCCAGACGGCAGGAAGAACGTGGATGTGTGTGTGTGTGTGTGTGTGTGTGTGTGTGTGTGTGTGTGTGTGTGTGTGTGTGTGTGTGTGTGTGTGTGTGTGTGGGGGGGGGGGGGGGGGGGGTGGTGGTGGTGGGGGGGGGGGGGGGGGGGGGGGTGTTTGTGTGTTTTAACCTGAGGTTGCTCTGTTAAAGCAGTTAAGATAGAGATGGAAGGCTCATATAACACAAGGTTATTTAAGTGTCACGAGTGTGTGTGTGTGTTTGCGTGTGTGTGTGTTTGTGTGTGTGCGTGTGGATGTGTGCGTGTGTGTGTGTGTGTCTGTGTGTGTGTGTGTGTGGGTGTGTGTTTATCTGTGTGCTCTTTATCTTCTGCGTGTCCAGAGTTCTGTCAGAAGTCTTACGTCCTCCTTCCTGCTGCCCTGAACCAATGATAAACTGATACACCCTAGGGAAGCGAAGGGAAGAGAAGGTGATGTCTATGTGTGTGTGTGTGTGTGCGTGTGTGTGTGTGTGTGTGTGTGTGTGTGTTGAGCCAAGAAAATTGGCCATAGTGATACAGAATGAAGGGAAGATAGAAAAAACAGAAGACCTATGAAAGAAAAAAATCTGGATACCTGGAATCCGGAAAAAGCCTCCTCCACTACCATTATCATCCCTATGTTACTGTTGTTTCTTTCAATGCATACAAAATAAAGCAACCCGGTATCACGCGATTGCGTGCTCCTGCGCACGAACGTTAATCTATTGAAGCGTGTTCCAGAGCACGATAGTCCGACTTTTTGCGTGTTACACAGAACGAAATGTAAACCAATGCATTCTGAATGGGAGTGTTCTAAGACAATTAACGTGCGCCACAAAACGGTACGAGAGAGAGAGAAAGAGAGGTACAGAGAGAGAGAGAGAGCTAATTATATATATTGCCTATATATATGTATAGGCTATATATATAATTAGGCTATAATTATATTATTTAGCGTGTAATGAGACAATCTATAGCCAAATTGTCGAAGATGCCCGAGAATCTTCGGGGATATCAGCATGGGAAATCGGCGAATCAGACCCATGAACCTATAAAGAAAGACGTCATCTCAAGCGGGAGAGAACGTTTGCGGTGCTGGTTTGTGTCACGTAAGTACAGGGCTCTCATGTCTCATGTAGGCCTATTCGGCGTGAGACACACGCACACGCTCGAACCTGTGCCGTGTTCCAATACCCGTACTGTCCGTACTTACTAGCCAAAATTTGAGTAAGATCCGGCGAAAAGAAGTATACTTCAAGGACCCGGATGCCGTACTCAAAACGGGCTAATCCTGAAGTGTGGATCGAAGGACACTCCCCGTACTCAACGGCAGCCATCTTAGCTACGTAGCGGAAGAGGCGGAGCCAGGCTGAGCCAAAGTCGGCGCATTTTCGAGTTGGGTCTGTCTGCGTCCTGCAAGACGGAGGCGTAACTTGTAGTAGGAGGCGTAACTTGTAGTCGGAGGAGGCGTAACTTGCACTAGGAGGCGTAACATGTAGTCGGAGGCGTAACTTGTAGTCGGAGGCGTGTCTAGTACTTTTCTATATCGGAAGTGATCTGTATGTAGCAGTGGTGCGCGGGTACATAAATGACCGCAACTCGGACCTCAAATATTAGGCCTTAAATTTACTTACCGTCATGAATATCGGAAGACCCGACTTCAATGGAGATCTCGTGTGAACCGTGATTTACAACGCTTTTTGTTTACCGCGAAAAGAGAAAGATCTCGCATGGACCGCGATTTAGAAAAGAACAAGTTACGCCTCCTAGTAGGCCTACAAGTTACGCCTCCTACTACAAGTTACGCCTCCGTCTTGCAGGACGCAGACAGATACTATTGGAGTTTTCCACATAGCCTGCATTAATAGAGTCATTTTGTAGTTTTTATAGTTTTTATAGCTGCTAGGCGTAAAGAGTTCACCGTTCAAAGCGGGATGTTTATTGCGGGGGAGTAGCCACGGCGGCAGTCGTGATCGTAATTTACGGTTAGTGCACCACAGAGTACTCGATTTGGAACAGCACTCACATCTGAAAAAATCACGTAGTAGATAGTGCGGATAGTATACTTCCTTTAAGTATACTCATGGAAGTACGGGTATGGTCTTACGAAAATACGTGACACTGTCACGTTATTTAATCTATTGAAACGTGATCAGGGACACGTAGGCCTATTTTCTAAATTTTGTATTTCAATTGGAAGTAGGCTATTTGTCGTGTCACTAAGCATGACTTCCAAACTAAGGTTCTGTCCGGGAGCGTTCTCCCTAATGTCCCTTATGGAGCTCCGTACAGATCATTCATTGTTGAAAATTGTCTGTGATAACTAACAAATGACAGCTTTTGGCCACCCGTTTCTACTTAAAATTGTCTGTGATAACTAACAATATGACAGCTTTTGGCCACCCGTTTCTACTTTCACCTTTGATACTGAGAAATTGTGACAATACACGGATAGGCCTATATTAAATGCAGGTGCGCTGCTCTGTAGGCAAACCGCGAAGGAAAAAAGGGTAGCTGCTTCATCTGTTCTTTTTAGAATTGTATGTCTTGATGTTTATTTTATCTAGCCATCTATTCTCTTGTTTTTGGCTATGTGAATGAACGTCCGCGTCGATGCCTCGATCGCAAGTCCAGTGTCGCGAGCGGACGTTGCCATGACATCTAGAAATCATACCGTATTTAATAGGTTGTAGTGAGTGTAACATAATTCACCTACAGTATTTTGTTATGTGTTGTTCTTTCAATTGTGTTAGGCATGTCGTTTACTGTCTTGGTGGTTCAGGGATCGCTGTCCCTTTTAAGGATTACGAGCGTCTCATGACGTCAGAGCCCATGCGGGATTTGTTTACCTTCAGCACGTTTTGATTTCCCGTTTCTCTCTTACTAAATAAACGAGTCACACAACTGTGTGCTCAACGTGCGAAATTGTGTCTCTCACTTATGGCAATTTCCACAGGGTTATCATTAATATTGATGTGTAGGGGTTGTTTATAACTCGTGAATAATATTGTTTAGACCACGGTCTGGGGGAATACTCTGATTCTGATTGGCTGCAGTGCGTGCATTAACTCCTGATATAGCCCTACAGATACCTGCTAAGTAGTTCCAGTCAGTGTTTAGATTCTCTGCCCGAGCCCGAGCCCGACGCGCCCCCCCCCCCCCCCCCCCCCCCCTATATATTTCAGGTCTTTTATTGTTTTAATACTGATGATTTTGGCATACAGCTCATGAAAACCCAAAATTCCTATCTCAAAAAATTGGCATATTTCATCCGACCAATAAAAGAAAAGTGTTTTTAATACAAAAAAAGTCAACCTTCAAATAATTATGTTCAGTTATGCACTCAATACTTGGTCGGGAATCCTTTTGCAGAAATGACTGCTTCAATGCGGCGTGGCATGGAGGCAATCAGCCTGTGGCACTGCTGAGGTCTTATGGAGGCCCAGGATGCTTCGATAGCGGCCTTAAGCTCATCCAGAGTGTTGGGTCTTGCGTCTCTCAACTTTCTCTTCACAATATCCCACAGATTCTCTATGGGGTTCAGGTCAGGAGAGTTGGCAGGCCAATTGAGCACAGTAATACCATGGTCAGTAAACCATTTACCAGTGGTTTTGGCACTGTGAGCAGGTGCCAGGTCGTGCTGAAAAATGAAATCTTCATCTCCATAAAGCTTTTCAGCAGATGGAAGCATGAAGTGCTCCAAAATCTCCTGGTAGCTAGCTGCAATGACCCTGCCCTTGATAAAACACAGTGGACCAACACCTGCAGCTGACATGGCACCCCAGACCATCACTGACTGTGGGTACTTGACACTGGACTTCAGGCATTTTGGCATTTCCTTCTCCCGAGTCTTCCTCCAGACTCTGGCACCTTGATTTCCGAATGACATGCAAAATTTGCTTTCATCCGAAAAAAGTACTTTGGACCACTGAGCAACAGTCCAGTGCTGCTTCTCTGTAGCCCAGGTCAGGCGCTTCTGCCGCTGTTTCTGGTTCAAAAGTGGCTTGACCTGGGGAATGCGGCACCTGTAGCCCATTTCCTGCACACGCCTGTGCACGGTGGCTCTGGATGTTTCTACTCCAGACTCAGTCCACTGCTTCCGCAGGTCCCCCAAGGTCTGGAATCGGCCCTTCTCCACAATCTTCCTCAGGGTCCGGTCACCTCTTCTCGTCGTGCAGCGTTTTCTGCCACACTTTTTCCTTCCCACAGACTTCCCACTGAGGTGCCTTGATACGGCACTCTGGGAACAGCCTATTCGTTCAGAAATTTCTTTCTGTGTCTTACCCTCTTGCTTGAGGGTGTCAATGATGACCTTCTGGACAGCAGTCAGGTCGGCAGTCTTACCCATGATTGCAGTTTTGAGTAATGAACCAGGCTGGGAGTTTTTAAAAGCCTCAGGAATCTTTTGCAGGTGTTTAGAGTTAATTCGTTGATTCAGATGATTAGGTTAATAGCTCGTTTAGAGAACCTTTTCATGATATGCTAATTTTTTGAGATAGGAATTTTGGGTTTTCATGAACTGTATGCCAAAATCATCAGTATTAAAACAATAAAAGACCTGAAATATTTCAGTTGGTGTGCAATGAATCTAAAATATATGAAAGTTTAATTTTTATCATTACATTATGGAAAAGAATGAACTTTATCACAATATGCTAATTTTTTGAGAAGGACCTGTATATGAAAGAGGGCATTCAATTATACTATAATGATCAATTAGGAGGCCGAAGCCCTAAAGGAAGTGATGCAAGGTGTCTGAGGGTCAACATTTGAGAACCCCTTTTATCAAAGGGGGTCTCAAAGGACTCATACGCTTCAACAGCGGCTGCAGCAGAAGTGTTGAGACGAAAGATGATCAAGACATTTATAGAATATTTCCATTCACATGATTCATCGCACGACCTGCAGGTTGGAGAGACTGAAATAACCCCCAAAATGAGTAATAATGTAAAAGCAGCCAAGTCCCACAAATTGCTTGAACCATTTATTTCATTCCATTGTTTCGTTGATATGCATTATTGAAAAGTTTCAAGCATATGGATTTAATGCAATATCCACAAACGGTTCAAAATGGTACCATGAAATATCTTGTTTATTGTATTATCCAGTTCATTTCTTTTGTGAAAGTCACCAAAAGTCGAAAAAAGTTAAACGCAAGGTCACAGGCTAACAGTGGAGCCGTGTTGGGAACCAGCAGCCAAGAGCTTCCATGGAAACTTTCTACCCATGTTAAATAGATTTAGTTGGCAGTTCCTTTTCTGCACATTCTTTTTTAAACTTGTGGAAGCACTTTGCAGTACTGGGAGACACCATTTCTAACGGCAATTGAGCTAGATTCTAAAAATATCAAAAGATGCCCAAAGCTAATACCTTTAACCCATAGTTGTGTTTAATCGAGTTTCATTGACCACAAATTTAGCAGAAATATTTTGCATACAAATCTTTAAATAGTTTAACCACATTAAGAAAAATACATTTGTTAATTTTTTTTTATTAGTGAAGCCACAAGTTTTGCACATTATCCAAACAGAATACCTGAAATGTTGATATTTCAGCCCTTTCGGGTTAAAACAAGAGAAAAGGACAACCTAACAAGAGTGAAAAGTTTGGGTTAGGTGACCTATAGTTCAAAGATGTCCCTGGTCAGGTAGACTAAATAAAAGTGTTTTCCCAATTGCTCCAGGACATTCGTGTAATTTACTTGTGAGCTCTCCCTCAAGCCTAGAGAGACATCAGTGTTGAACCACCAACTGAAAGAGGGTATTTGCCATTAGTATGAGTGACAACATTTCATGGCTATTAATTTAGTTCATTATATTTAGCCGATTTGAATAGACTTTTCTAGCAGGTGAGGCTGTCAAAGAACTAAATATGGAGCAACTACAAAAAGTAAATTTGCAGCATGACCAAATTATACAAAAAGTATAGGAACTGTTCAGATATGTTTTAGAAGTCTCTTTTGATAGGCGGGGAATAATTGTCTTTGTCACCCTGTAGTCTTGCCATCAAATCTGTTGGGCAAAGTACCGCTACTGATTAATCCAGTAGACTCACGTCCCCCTAGTTAGAAAATGGAAGAAACCCAGTTATTCTGTCGTTACAAATGAAGACTAATACTTTCCACATATTGCGATCCAAGTTACTGGCTGCAGTCTTGGATTTTATAGTTCTATATGAATAGATTCAATTTACTAAACTATTAATCATGCTTCAGAAGAATTAACCTTTCTTGGATGGCAGATCTACCACAAGCCTCCATTGCCACAACCTCCAGATGGCTTACGACCTACGGCAACTCCTCGACTACTGCAAGCCAACAAATTGGCTCTTGCACACCAGACACACATTTTGCTTTATTTTAGGTTTTCAAGCATCTTAAAATACCCAAATCATCGCTCCAATACACAAGTCAGCTAATGGCCTACAAGGAAATGCTGGTGTTAGTGATGGCGATAGAAAATGGACAAGCTTGCGTGTACAAATATGCAACTAGAATTGCAAGGTTCACAGCCCAGTTGCATAAGTGGTCACAACCGTTGGATTGTAAGCAAGGGTAAAAAAAAAAAAAAAAAACTTCCCACAAACTAGTCAACATGGTCAATTGAAAGCCTGTACAAAACGACCCTGGAATAGTCAAATGCAGCTTTACTGCGGATGAATTAAGCCAAATTGCATAAACATCCAATGGTAAACAGTATACAAATGCAATCAAGGTTGCATTCACACTAGGCCATCTGGCCGTGGCCGTCGCAACTGTGGCCTGGCCACGGTAGGCTCTTGTACATACGCCATCACGTCGCTAGCATCCAAACAATTCTACCAAACCTTAACCAACTAGTGAAAAATGGAACAAAACTTTAGCACACACCCAGTGACTAATCACCTTGTCCAGGGGTGTTCCAACGTGGTTTACCAGAGGGCCTTGTGGACTTAAAGTAAGCCACACATTTGACAGAGACAGCACGGAATGACGTTAAACTAAGCTAATCTACAGGTTACTAGTGCTAGTGCAATTACATGAGTATTTTGCACAATATTTGTACTCCAATGCTACGTAAAGCAGGCTTCTTCAGAAACCCGTAGCCACATTGAAGGGCAACTGTAACAAATCCTGACCAAGACCGAAAGATGGCTCTGGAAGCCACTACGGCCCACGCAGCAGATTACTGCGTGGACCGTGGTGGCTTCCAGATCAACCCCTCGGTGGACCATTCATGCACATGTATTCCGAGGATGATTTGAAGACACTGGAGTCCCATGGCACTAGATTCCTTTGAAGACTAAGTTGGTATGGGGGGGCCCAAAGGGAGCCCCCCCATAGATCTTGTCAGTCATCTAACACCTGTTAAGAAAAACACACACACACATCACAAGATACAAATCAGCAAAGCTAGGTTAACAAACAGCAGCGACATGCATGTCAAGGTGCAAAGAGCAGGGATACTGATGGCTTGTGTCTGAGGAGACAGCCCAAAAACGTCAACAATTAATAAAGGAAAATAACTTTTACTCACTGCGGTGGTCTGTTTCGAAGTGCCATGTTGGTAGCAATATTTGTCTGGGCTGTTCAGTCAAATGCCCACAAAAACAAACACGCAACAACGCATACTTACAGTTTGTATAAAGTGACAATAGTGATCTGCAATCTTCTGCAAACTTTCAACCCTCACTAAACTCAACCTCGATTGACAGAGGCCGATGCGAAAAGTAAACCAAACCCATTGTTGTCACCTTTAATAAAGGGGTGCGTGACAGGTGATCTCAATTAAGAGCTAATCAGAAAGAAGGCAAGGCAAGGCAACTTTATTTATAGCACTTTTCATACACAAGGCAGACTCAAAGTGCTTCACATATAAACATTGTCATACAATAAAATAAAATAATAGGTAAGTAAAAGAAAAACATATGCAAAAAAAAATAGAAGTTAAAATAAAGGCAAAGTTAAAAAAGCTTTTTTAGAAAGTGCAATGTCTTTAAAGGAGCATTTCACCGGTGGAGGCATGAATATGTATTGAAATTGGGTCCTATGTGTAGTCGAATAATAAAATACAATTCGAATTTGGTGCCGTCTTGACCGAGAAAAGGCAGAAAGTGACTTTTTGGCGCTTGTGGATTGAAGACAACAACTCCCACCATGCACCACGATGCACTGCTTCGCTGGCGGCCACTCCGGCGGATCATCTCCTCCTATCGGACACCTCCTTGTTCCATCTACTAATGGAACAAATCAGAGCTATAGAGAGAGAGAGTTGCGACACGCTATGATCTCGCCGACAGGGTGGTCACGTGGTTGTCACGTGGTTCATGTAAGCCTCAATAGTTCCAAACACGCCGCGATTTCAATGTTATTCTATGGGACGACAGCAGAGATTTCAATATTAAATGGTAAATATGTATGAAAAAATCACATACAAGTATTTGTCTGACTGTTATTGCATTATTGCATATTTGTAAATGTCAGTTTTACATTTAGAGCGGTAGGGGGGCAACTGAAAGCTATCTATAAGTACTATTACTTAGATACGTTTTTAAGTTTTGGAGGGAAAGCTTCACGTTCGTGTTAGCATACTGGCCTAACCTTAACTTTTACCTTACATCTGTGTTGAAATCAAAGTATTCAAGATGTTCTACCATGATCATTTAAAGATATAAGCCACACAAAGTATCAAATATATTAAAGAATAACAACTCATTACGCTTGGATGAATGAAATTGTATTTTTTTTTATTAAACAATTAGTGTGACAAGAACAAGTGATTGCGATTGTGTGAACAGATTCAACAATGGACACAGCAGGGAACACTATATACTTAGGGCAAACCATTAACATATAACGTTGCAAATATACTATACTTTATGCCGTTACAATACTTAGAATAGCCCTGAGCAAATTCAAAATGGGTTTAGGAGGGAGGATCCTCGTTTGGTCATGAACTCTGACCTCTAACCTATTCTCAAAAGTCGGGGCATAAGTGGTTGAGGAACAGTTGTTACCCGCTCTGTGATCTTCAATGGTGTCATGGTTCATTGGTTACAACTAACATTTTATAGATAAATGGTCATACCATGGTTGGCTGTGCAGCATTTGGATGCCCCAATCGGTCCGAGAAGGGTTATCACATGTATGGCTTCCCCAAGGACCAAGAGCGCAGGGAGAAATGGATGGCAATGGTCAACCGTCAAAACGTATTGACAGTCAGCAACAGTCAAAAACGATGTAACGTAATGTTCAGATCACTTGCTAGCATTTCAAAGGGCATAATAATTCTAAGTGTAGAGAATTATGACTTTCCAATGATATTTGAAGTGCAATGGAAACTGATCTTACAAGCCTACCTACAGGTACACTTTGAAAATGACCGATTCAAAGCCACAAAAGTAGATAGGATGTTGAAGTTGAGGCCCGATGCAGGCCCAACAGTTTTCATCCATCGCCCTAAACCGAAGAGGAGGAAACCCCCTTCTGTGAGGGTGCCTCCGGAACCAAGTGCAACGGACCACACATATTGCACCAAATTAAACTTCGGTATGATCCATGCAGCTAACAATATTCCCCATTTCATGTAATTCAAGGATAGACTACACTCCTAATGAGATTGCATAATTCATATTTGTACATTCAGTTTAAAAAACAACCAGAGGTCAGGGATTCTCTGAGGATTTGCACACAATGTAGATAATCGACACATTTCTACCCAATTAACAATTGCCAGTAGATCCATTTATAAATTGTATTGGTTTCTGATTGTGGCAGATGATTTAATTCACATTACAGAAATGTTTTGCTTTAATTCATTTTATTACATTGGAGATGACAGTAGTTGCAAATGCAAAGGCAAAATACATATAACAGAAACATTACCTTGTAATTATTACAGAGATTGAGGGAGAAATTGAGGTGGATTTCAAGAGTGTTGAAAAGGACATCACAGGAGACGGAGAGAGCAATCAAGAGGTTACATTGCCAGGGGCAGGTGATCCAGGGGCAGGTGATGTGTGTGCTGAGGGCCAGTCAGTCAGGGGTCAACAGTGAAAGAATAACTTTGCCAGGGCCAGCTGCTCCAGGGACCAGACTGCCAGGGACTGATGGGGTGACTGTGGAGGACCTAATAAGGCAACTAGAAAAGGAAAAATTAATGAGAAGGAGAGCAGAGAGGGCTCTTGCAAAACAAAAAAGAATCAATTTGGCACTAAGAAAGATAATGAATTTGGCATTAAGAAAGAGAAACAATTCAGTCAACAAGAAGTTAAAACGAAAAAGCCATACAGGTTAAATTGACCGCCCATCATAATCAGCATTGTTGAATCGGCGGCATCTGTAGGGCTTCATGTGCTGAACATCACCCTTTCCAGGATATAATTAAACAAACAGTTATTTCTACTAGCTATCGCATCATAAAACCCGTCCTTAAATCAACCTAAATTATCCTAGTAATCCAACATAAATAACTAACTAAATAAAAGTTAGATTCACTAGTACTGAACTTTGTAATTGTTGGTGTAGATACCATCACATTGTGCAGTCGAGCTAACAAACTAGCAGGCAATCGGTCGTCTACCAAGATATAAATATATATAATTACGCTGTGCATATACAAATAAATATCAATATATGCATCATAAAAGGTCCTGATACAATATAGACAGTTGACAATTCAAAAGAGGTAGCTATTTAATCAATGTACCCCCGGAGATACCTTCACAGGTGGTGAAGTCGAGCTAACAAACTAGCAGGCAATCGGTCGTCTACCAAGATAAAAATATATATAATTACGCTGTGCATATACAAATAAATATCAATATATGCATCATAAAAGGTCCTGATACAATATAGACAGTTGACAATTCAAAAGAGGTAGCTATTTAATCAATGTACCCCCGGAGATACCTTCACAGGTGGTGAAGTCGAGCTAACAAACTAGCAGGCAATCGGTCGTCTACCAAGATAAAAATATATATAATTACGCTGTGCATATACAAATAAATATCAATATATGCATCATAAAGGTCCTGATACAATATAGACAGTTGACAATTCAAAAGAGGTAGCTATTTAATCAATTACCCCCGGAGATACCTTCACAGATGGTGAAATCGAGCTAACAAACTAGCCAGCAATCGGTCGTCTACCAAGATAAATATATATATAATTACGCTGTGCATTTACAAATAAAGATCAGTATATGCATCATAAAGGGCCTCTGATACAATATAGACAGTTGACAATTCAAAAGAGGTAGCTATTTAATCATTTTACCTCAGATGTTACTCGGCGGCCAGCAATGGAAATGAACGGTCTCCTACGCCGTAAAATGGTTGTTTGGAACTATTCGAGGCTCCATATCCCGGAAGTTGGCGCTACAACGGAGTCCAATGGAAGTGTCGCAACTCTCTCTCTCTATAGCTCTGGAACAAATCAGCGTGGAGCTTGACCCGACGTCACTGGCAGAGAGTAGTGACGCTTGCACAGAAGCATACGGCCGACATCTTTCTTTATTCTGGGTGGAAATAGTAACATAGTTACGCCATTAAATGCGTTTATGTAAACATTTTTAGCGAGAAATGTGCATTTTACTTTCATAATGTTCGCTCGTTGAATGTGAAGGATGTTTGGTTTGATAGTTATGACGAAGAGGGAACGCTCCATTCACTTGCATGGACAGCATCTCTGGTTGCTAAGCAACCTCAACGTCTTGGCGGACTATCTGCTGATCAACACTACGAATGCTGGAAACACACCAGACACACCATGTGAAGTTATTTAACCCGATTATTGTTATTTATATCCGAGATTATTTAATCTAACCCGATCTAAACTCTATCATGCACCCAAAGACGGCGGCGTTTGGGTTTCCTACCTCTGACTCCTAAATCCAGCGCAGCCACAGGCGCGTTGAACCATTTTTGTGACACACAATGATCAAGCGTCAAGTTAGGCACGTTACACGCGTTTGGTGTGGCCGTAGGTTTCACCCAAAAAATTGGCTTTGTGTGGACGGGGCCAAGAAGGCGAACACACGTCACCAAGACGGGGAGACAGCGCCAGGCGACTTACGCCACTATCTGCCAATGAATCGTGGATGCCTGGGCTGATATAACAGTCTCAACTGTGGTGGTCCAAGCTTTCACGAAGGCAGGAATAATCACTGAACTGCCAGGCAACAGCAGCGACACTGACTCTGATAATGACGAGAGGGATCCGGGCATGTTGGATGCCGTACTCGCCCAACTGTTCAATTCGGACACACAAGAATTCGAGGGATTCGTAGACGGGGAATGAACTGAAAAAGTGAGCTTATTGTTAAGAGATATTGATATTGATCAGATATTGATGAGATATTGTTAATATGCACATTAACGTTTGAACATCGTTACCATGGGAGTGACCGGAGTTGTCAGAACGCTTAATAAAGTTTGACTTTACCTGACTGTTTTGTTGACATTCCCTTTAGCACAGCTCGGTCTAGTCGATGCATAACGCAACCCCATTCAAACGTTTGACTGCAGTATCTTCTATTCTATGCGCCTTATAATCCGGTGCGCCCTATATATGAAAACAGTTCTAAAATAGGCCATTCATTAAAGGTGCGCTTTATAATCAGGTGTGCCTTATAATGCGGAAAATACGGTAGTCCTCGTTTGTATTTCTTTCGAAATGGTGAACTTTTGCATGGTGCCATCTTCTATGTCAGATCCAGTACCCTCCGCCATTGTACTTCAGTTTTATCAACAGCCTCTGTTATCTTAGCTTCAGACGCTGTGGATGTTAGTTTCTGCTGGTGAAGTCCCACCCACTGGCACTGCTCTAATAGGTCTGTAGCGTCAGTGGGTCCCACCCCCCGTGTTTGTAGTCTTACGAGAATCCTCCCCTCTCACTTCCTATTTTCTTGTACGCAAAAATCGTCATATTGCGTCATCTAATACAGGAAGTGTTGGAGATCGATACGGATCTCTCCAGTGTCTCCAGAAAATAAGGGAATGATGCTAGACCATTCAAAAATATGCGGGGGGTTCTAAAAATACAAAGCTTATGTGAAATGGGTGAAGTTGCCCTTTAAGATTTAGCAGAAAGCTATAGCAAACATAAAAGTCTTCAGTCTTGTTTTAAAGGTGCTCAGAGTTGGGGCAAGTCTTAAATCCTCTGGGAGTTTATTCCAGCTATTTGTTGCGTAGTAACTAAATCCTGCTTTCCCATGTTTTGTGTTTACTCTGGGGATAATTAACAGATTGGTCTCAGAGCTTCTTAGTGGTCTAAAAGGCTGATGTAGTGGAAGCATATCAGTTAAATATTTTGGGCCTAAACCATGTAGGGATTATAGGTAAGCAACATGATTTTAAAATCAATTCTCTGACATACAGGAAGCCAATGTAACGATTTCAGAATTGGTGTAATATGATCAAATTTTTTGGTCTTTGTTAGAACTCTAGCAGCAGCATTCTGAACAAGCTGAAGCTTCCTCAGAGTTTGTTTTGGGAGACCTGTAAGGAGACCATTGCAGTAATCAAGCTTACTAGTGATAAAGGCATGTACACGTTTTTGTAAGTCTTCGGTGGACATGAGCCCTCTAAGTCTTGCTACATTTTTAAGGTGATAATATGCCGATTTTGTAACTGATTTGATGTGACTGTCAAAATGTAAATCTGAATCCATGATAATCCCTAGATTTCTGGCTTTGATTGAGGTTTTCCGGGACAGAGAGTGAAAGTGTTGGGTTACTTTAAACCTTTCCGTTTTAGAACCAAATACAATTATCTCTGTTTTGTCCTCATTTAGTTGAAGGAAATTTCGGCACATCCATTCCTTCACTTGCTCAATGCACTGGCACAGCAGATCTATGGGCCGATAGTCATTTGGTGATAGCGATACATAGATTTGCGTGTCATCAGCATAGCAATGATGGTCAATATTGTTATTTTGCATGATTTGCCCTAGTGGGAACATGTAGATGTTGAATAAAGAGGGTCCTAAGATCGAACCTTGTGGGACTCCACATGTCACGTTGGTTGATTCTGATACAAAGTCGCCAATGGAAACAAAGTAGTTCCTATTTTGTAGGTAGGACCTGAACCAATTTAAGACAGTGCCTGAAAGCCCCACCCAGTTTTCTAACCTTTCCAGAAGTAATGTATGGTCTACAGTGTCGAATGCAGCACTGAGCACTGAAGAACACACTGATCGGCCATGAGTGAGACGTTCAAAACGAGGACGAGGATTTAACGGAATTGTTACCATTCAAATTCAAATTTCTTTATTATTGGATAGGGTATGATATCAATGATTTGGGCTTTGAGTAGGCCTATATTTCTTAAATATATTTCTTACATTTTTTCACCCCTTCGCCTTTTGAATATGAAATCTATAATCTCAGCCTCTCTATAATTTGCCCAACACATATTTTATTGTTCAAATAAAATCCCATCCTTATTTTGCCATTCATATTGAATCTACTGTCTTTCATTGTACAACACAATCATCTAATAATTATTCATAACGCTCTTCCATCTTCTTGGCTGCATTAAGACGAGGCTCGGGTCAGAGCAAAGATCGGGATCCACACATGATAAGGGATAAAGTTATTTATTAGAATAAAGTAAGTATCATGAAATCTGTAAAGGGATTAGTGTAGCGTATGGAAGATTAGAAAATGTGCGATTATATGGTTTGGACAGAAAACCAGTACCAAAATCACAAGGACCGACCGAGCCAGAACGGAAGAAACTTACCCAGACAGACAAAACAAATACTGGGAACAACAAACCATCTTTACCATGTTGGAAATACCCAAACAAAATGCAACAAACCAAACCTGAACAGCAAACCAACATATGTGACCAACCAACTGAACTACTGACCAAACACACAATTCTTTCGACTAGCCTATGTATATGGGCAGTGGAAAGTGTGCTGTGGGGATGTTGAATAGTGTTAACATAAAACAAAACATGGAACCAATCCAAAGGTCCAAAACCTTAAGGAACCACCCTAAACAGAACCCAAGCCCACCTGCCTCTGTGGAAAGAGAGAGAGACTGGCTACAGCCTGCGTGGCAGACCTGCACAGGTGCACCTCATCAGCTGACAAGCCTCTCAGCCCCGCCCACTGGCTACCTGTAGCAGGTAGGCAAACACAGAGGACCCAGCAGACGAAGGAGAGAGAGAGCAGTCACAGCTGTCACATCTGTTGCCTGAAGATTCTTTGTTTGTCTCCAACAAAACCTTCCAAACAGATGAATCATTGGCTCATCCATGATTCAAATTACTTTTGTGTGTCAAAACGGCCAGGGTGGTCGTGGACTCCTGAAAAATACTATGGTTGTTTTGTATGTAGAATAAAATGCCATTGTACATTTAAAAAAAAAAGGGAAGACTTTCACAATGCAGGATTCTGGGAATGCAGTGATGGAATCCCGATAACACCTGTTCCCTAATAAATGGGCTCAAGATTCTGAGGCCCCGTCCACACGAAGCCGATTTCATGGCGAAACCGCAAAGGTCTTGTACGGTTCGGCCTTCCGTCCACACGAAGCCGGCGAATCCGCTGACCGAAACCGCAAACTTCTGAAACCACCCTCGGAGGTGGTTTCAAATCTATCCGGTTTCGTTTTGGTTTCGTGTGGACGCCTGAAACCGACTGAAACCGCAAACCATGACATCATCGCCCCACCCCTCGACCTCCTAGCCAATGGCTCTTAAGCCCGCGGAGTCTCAGAAATCACAACAAAAAAGATGATGGCGGACTACAAGCTTGTAATCGTTCTGCAGCATATCATGTCCCTTGTTGGGTTGCTAAGCCATTATTTATTGAGAATCTAGTTCGCCATCGTAGAAGAGCTGTTTGTTTGTGTTGTTAGTGGTTCGGGGGGCAGCCTTTATGCGCATGCTCGCCTCTTCTTCTTCTGGATTTGTGTACCAGAAGCAGCGCCCCTTATGGGCCTGGAATGTTTACTACAGCGTTTCTACAGATCTATCCGGTTTCGCTTGGCTTCGTCTTTACGGAGATACTTCGAAACCGGATAGATCGAAACCGTAACGGTTTCGCCCGTTTCGGCTTCGTGTGGACGGGGCCGAGTCTGCCTGCAAGAGGTTGTGTGTGTGTGTGTGTGTGTGTGTGTGTGTGTGTGTGTGTGTGTGTGTGTGTGTGTGTGTGGTTGCAACCCGGTATCACGCAATTGCGTGCTCCTGCGCACGAACGTTAATCTATTGAAGCGTGTTCCAGAGCACGATAGTCCGACTTTTTGCGTGTTACACAGAACGAAATGTAAACCAATGCATTCTGAATGGGAGTGTTCTAAGACAATTATATCTGTACGGAGCTCCATAAGGGACATTAGGGAGAACGCTCCCGGACAGAACCTTCGTTTGGAAGTCATGCTTAGTGACACGACAAATAGCCTACTTCCAATTGAAATACAAAATTTAGAAAATAGGCCTACGTGTCCCTGATCACGTTTCAATAGATTAAATAACGTGACAGTGTCACGTATTTCCGTGAGACCATACCCGTACTTCCATGAGTATACTTAAAGGAAGTATACTATCCACACTATCTACTACGTTATTTTTTCAGATGTGAGTGCTGTTCTAAATCGAGTACTCCGTGGTGCACTAACCGGAAATTACGATCACGACTGCCGCCGTGGCTCCTCCCCCGCAATAAACATCCCGCTTTGAACGGTGAACTCTTTACGCCTAGCAGCTATAAAAACTATAAAAACTACAAAATGACTCTATTAAAGGCCCACTATGCAACTTTTTTAGCCAAAATTACATTAAGTATGCAGGTTGAGAGTTATGCTGATGGTTCTGAATCCATTTCTGGGTCGATTGGTGGGTGTGTCATTTTCCCATGTCGCCTCTACAGTGAAAAAGCGCACATGCAACTTGATCTGCTCGGACCGGGACATTCCGGATGTGACGCAGCGGAAGTATCCTCGAAAATGTAGTCAGATTGTAGTTTCGAAAATGCTTTACGGCACAGACACACACCCAAACATGGCACCGGCTAGATATAAACAGCCAGTTGCGAGGCAATTGTTGCATTCATCATGGATCAATCGACTGATAAGGAACCCAAGAGGCGACTGTCGGTGGAACAAAAGAAGAATGGACCAGAAAAGAGATCAGACACGAGTGAAAGGGGAACTATACAACTTTTTTGGCTTGATTTACCTTAATATAACAGGCTAGGAGTCATTGCGATGGTTCCATTATACATTTTTGTTCAATTGTTCGTTGTTTCAACTCCCCCTTGCACATCTTGTTGGAGAAAAGGAATATGTTTCTGCCGGCGACCCGCCGCTCACTCTCGCGGGAGTCTCGGGTCTCGCAAAGTAACAAATTGCTTTACGGCACAGACCCCCAAACACGGAACCGGCTCGATATAAACACAAGTAACTAAGGGATTGTTACATTCATCATAGATCAGCCGACTAAAAAGAGACAGAGAAACCCAATGTCGGAGGAACAGAAGAAGAGAAAAGGGAGACTGACCGACAGAGAGGCCAGACACGAGTAAACGTTGGGCAAGCTCTTTAGGAATAGCGTGAACTGAAAGAAAAAGAAGACTGCAAATCAGACTCCGACTTGGCCGTGTTGCTTTTGAAATTGAAAGTACCCTTGGGTGAACTTTGTCCTCGTGGTATTCTTGATGTTGATAGTCTCTGTACACATGTGTTTGATCAAACCATTTTGTTGTGAGCCCTGTAAAAATTGTTTTCTCGACCGTTTTGTTGTGAGCCCTGTATGTTTCTAGCTTGCTTGGTTGCAACCATATAAACACCTTTGTTTGCATTGGTGTTTTGCTGTTCGTCTGTCTCGTCCCCCTGATACAGACTGAATCCCCGAATCCAGGTTCTTGTTTATTTAGATTATTATGTTGGCCAACACTCTCACACTGATTGTTCTGTTCAACCTAAGATAAAACAATTATAATCTAGGATATAAATTCTCCCCGTCAACTATAAAAAAGGATGGCTTTATGTTTATTGCAATACAAATACACCATTTTAAAAATGTATAACCTTGCCTACACTTCATGAACATTTACTTCGGACATGGCTCCACGCATTCGCCGGCTTCTTTGAAAACAAATGCACATGGCTCGCGTAGAAGTGCATGGGGAAGGGTCGTCAACGAGTTGTTACGACAGTGTTGTAAAATATCTACTACGAAGCTGTAGGGGGCGCTGTGTAGAGAAATGTGCGTGCCAAAACCAAGAAAACAGCGAAGAAATTCCCGAAGTTGCATAGTGGGCCTTTAATGCAGGCTATGTGGAAAATGCGCCGACTTTGGCTCAGCCTGGCTCCGCCTCTTCCGCTACGTAGATAAGATGGCTGCCGTTGAGTACGGGGAGTGTCCTTCGATCCACACTTCAGGATTAGCCCGTTTTGAGTACGGCATCCGAATTGGAACGTACTGCGTACTCAAAATTTGGCTAGTAAGTACGGACAGTACGGGTATTGGAACACGGCACAGGTTCGAGCGTGTGCATGGGTTGAATTGCGTGTGTCTCACGCCGAAT
Organism: Gadus macrocephalus; assembly: GCF_031168955.1. Lineage (NCBI taxonomy): Eukaryota > Metazoa > Chordata > Actinopteri > Gadiformes > Gadidae > Gadus > Gadus macrocephalus. The sequence goes on from NC_082387.1 coordinate 10,582,465, forward strand.
GCATGAGACATGAGAGCCCTGTACTTACGTGACACAAACCAGCACCGCAAACGTTCTCTCCCGCTTGAGATGACGTCTTTCTTTTTGGTTCATGGGTCTGATTCGCCGATTTCCCATGCTGATATCCCCGGAGATTCTCGGGCATCTTCGACAATTTGGCTATAGATTGTCTCATTACACGCTAAATAATATAATTATAGCCTAATTATATATAGCCTATACATATATATAGGCAATATATATAATTAGGCAATATATATATATATATATATATATATATATATATATATACATATAGCATTTGTGGTTTTGGCATAAACATAACTAGGGTGCACTGTACTATCTGCGCACACCCTTTCTGAAGCCTCTCTCGCTCTCTCTCTCTCTCTCTCTCTCTCTCTCTCTCTCTCTCTCTCTCTCTCTCTCTCTCTCTCTCTCTCTCTCTCTCTCTCTCTCTCTCTCTCGTACCGTTTTGTGGAGCACGTTAATTGTCTTAGAACACTCCCATTCAGAATGCATTGGTTTACATTTCGTTCTGTGTAACACGCAAAAAGTCGGACTATCGTGCTCTGGAACACGCTTCAATAGATTAACGTTTGTGCGCAGGAGCACGCAATCGCGTGATACCGGGTTGAATAAAGAACGTTCCCATCCCGAGTTATACACTGCTTCAGTTCTGCAAGACAATTATAACGTTTTTGGGAGTCAATTTAGCGTGACATCATTATTTAGTCCCCAGGCGATTGGTGGGTTTTGGGGGCCCTGCTGTGCTGCTATCTCCATTTTCCACAGCTGAGGAGACAACGCAGCTCCTTATTCAAATCACCTAATTGGTCTCAAGTCTATCTCGTTTGCATATGCATACGAGAGGGGGCCATCTCATTGGAGGGAAGGGTGGAATAGAGATGTGTTGGGGGGGGGGGGGGGGGGGGGTAGGGCTGGGGGTGATGGTTTAATAGTGAAAGGCTAAAAGGATGAATGAATGCACAAATGAAGGAATAACAGCCAGGATGTGAGTAAGTGCTTCTGGAAGAATCAGTCTCTGGTTGCCATGGAAACGAGAGGTGTAAATTGGCTCCGCTCCCTCCGTAACCAATTATGCTGTTGATGTAGCCGCTGTGTGTGTGTGTGTGTGTGTGTGTGTGTGTGTGTGTGTGTGTGCGCATATGTGCATGTGTGTAATTGTGTTCTCACATTTGTAGATCTTTTCATGAATTGGAAAATGTTTTTAGAATCTTTATTCTTGTCATACTATTTGGCGGTATTGTAATTGGACAATCAGTTCTGTGTGTGAAGAGGTAGAATCTCACTCCCTGAACGACAAATCGTTTTCAGCAATGGGCTCCTTCTAGTGGTTGTACCGATAACTAGAAACATTGTTTTTCCTTGGTAATCGACATGTTCACCTTTCATGCTTTTAATGAACATGGACAACTCCAGCACCAACACCTCTGACTCGACTGCCTTCTCGGTTGGATTGGCTTTGGCTACGATCGACCCCTGACCTCATGCTACTGCCAGGTCATGCAGCATGGTGTGGTGAGGCGTCTGCCCTTTGACCTCTCACACAGATCCTGGTCTTTAACATGCACCGCTCATGATAAATCAACAGTACATTCATCTGACACATACACACGCAGATGATGCACGTACTTCATCAGGCCCTGAAAAGTACTGAGACACGCACACACAGACACACACACACACACACACACACACACACACACACACACACACAAAGACGCACACAGTCGGTTGCCGCTGCGTCATGCAGCTTGTACACAAATCGTTTTTTGTCTCACGGTTCTTTGTGCGCTTGTAACCTTTTCAGGAGAGCTGTTTCCCTGCCCAGTAGGACCACCAGTGAGCAGGGGGGAAGCCAGCCAAGCCCAGACTCTCAGCCACTAATTAGGCCATGCTATGAGCCACACTCACTCAGTTAAGGCCCTACACACACACACCACGGAACCAGCGGAGTCACAGCAAACTTGGGTGGGAAGAATTGGAGAGAGAGAGAGAGTTGTGAGAGAGGGAGAGAGATGGAGAGAGAAGGCTGGGGCGAGGTTGGAGGTAAAAAGGAACTAGAGAAAGAAGGGAAGAGAGTGATGAAGAGCGACCGAGAAGAAGTAGAAAACGTAGAAGATGATTCTAATTAGAGGAGGCTTCTTTCAACGTCGGGAGCACGTAAGGAAGCAGCTGAACACTATTGAGCCGTTTCACAGCATGTGCGCGCGCAGGCACACACACTCACACACCTGCCTGCCCGCACAAGCATACACACACACAAACGTCTAACACACAAGTAATTGGTTGTGTTGGGGGGGACGGGTGGGGGGAGGAGGGATGCACTTCAGCTTCTTTGACTGACAGTGGGGACAGGATGTAAGGGTACGGGTCTGAAATGAGAAAAGAGCCTCTTTCAGATTAACATTCTCCACCAATTCAAAAATCCGGCTCTTCTTTCGTCTTTTATCCCTGTAATTTGCACTCCTTTCCTTTTACTCAATCGTCTGTATTACTTTCCTACTTCTCTGTATTACTGTGTGCATTTTAAACCCATTTTCACCCTGCTTTATGCATTACTTTTCCTTATCTTCTCTCTCTCGCTCTGTTTCTCCCTCATTTAGCCATTGTGAAAGCTTGCCTTCACAAGACCATTTACTAAGCAGTGGTCATGCATCAGGAAGTACAAACTGGCACAGAAAGTATCACTGAATCACTACCGATGCATACTCAGGCAAGCAATTATTTCAATTGAAGATTGTGTACATCCAAATTGAAATTCCTTCTTCAACTATATCAAGGTCAAATCACAGCATCTGCCTCCAAGCCACTGGCGTCTTTGTTGTTTTGTAGAGGCTGATCCATCTCCAAGTATTTTGCTGGTGTTTCAGTTTTATTAGTATTGACCAGTTTGTTAGGGTGGCTTTACTTTCACTCGATTGGTGTGACAGGAATACAGTCGTTTTCCTGCAGTAAACCCTCATGAGATTGAGAGCCATTGCACTGAAAGGCTTTGATGAAGAAAGCAAAGTAAAGTATTTAATTGTCTTCAATAAAGAAAAATAGACATATCTCCTTTTTCAAGAGAATGTTTAACGATCATGCTGAGATTTTTGCAGTTTCCCTTTAAAGTGTTAAAAGTGATCTTTGTATGATTCCTTGATGGATATTTTGTTTGACCTGCACAAAACAACACGGGCAATCAAATACTCCTAATCTCCATCTGAAATGCATTAAATATAAAAGCTATAAAATATGAACAATGAATTCCTCATTAACAGGGTGAAAGGCTGCATATTTCTAACTATTCTAACTAGCGATCGGCCGTCACTGGCTTTGATGAATACAAATTGAATTGGTATGTGCCATTTTCAGTGACAGCACTTATCTTTGGAAATCAGAGTGGTACCCGTTGCCTAGTGATTAGCGTTCAGTTTGATGCTCAATATAAAAACCTGGGCCGTCTAGGCTACAGCCACACCAGTGGGTAATATCTATACCATACAGCAGATATTTAGACATAAAGCAGAACGATTCTTCATTCCAATATGATACTTTATAAAACACTTTGCACTGTAAAGTGGTGTTTTTTTTTTTTACTTGTTTGTGTTGCAGGGTGGTATATGCCAAATATGCTTTATGTTATTGGTAAAAAAAAGAGGCAGAAATTCAAAGTGGAAGTAGATTTAGGACATGCATATATCTCCTTATCCAGCAAAAATAATAATGCATTACATGATGGAAATAACAATTTATATTCACAAATGAAGACCTCATCTGTGATAACCAGCTTATGATAGGAAAACGAATTACAAAAATTGAGCTGGTTAAGTGGATACAATAACGGAAATTCGTATATAACCCGCTCATTAACCGAATATGATAGATTGGAAGAGAGGTAATCATGTTTAATGTGTGAATACATGTTTATTTTGTCTACACTCTTTTTGAAATAACTCATACAAACACGACATTTTGTGCATTTTACAGAGCAGCAAGCCAACCGCTTTTCACATTCACATTTTATTTCCCATAATTTAGTAACAAGTTTCAGTGCATTTTTATTACAATCAAATTAGCCGTTTGCTATCTTATCTCATGCCTGCAAAAAAAAAAGTTTCCCAAAGTAAGGTGGACATAAACATTCTAAATCATAACTTTATAATTGAATACAAAGGCAAATACATTCATACGACAGCGTGATATTATGTCATCAAATAAATAAAACCTTATACAATGAATAAACACATATAAATCTAAAACAACTTTCATTTAAATAAGGCAAACATGACATTTACCTAAAACACGGGGGTTGCACACTGAAAACCAATGTAAATTAAACATAACATAAATTAGCCATGCACCAACTGTACAAATGCATTAGGAAATTGAACTATAGAACTCCCTCCATTAAGAAAGCAATAAAATACTACAGCTAAGCCAAGACTGTATACTCTGGTTTAGAGCACCACCTTTTTGTTCCACACTGCTTCTTTACAAGCTACGATGATAAGACAGAGTATAAAAAAAAAGCTTATAGTGTTCATTTCAAAATAAAACCTCATATACTTATAATCGCTTTGGTTGGGCTACTGGTAATTTAAAGTGGATGAAATGAGTCGGACGAGTGGGATACTGTTCCTGTTGGGGAAAAGTGAGCCTCTATGACATAGGTATATAGCACCCCATGCATTGTGCACCTAGGCTGTACAGCTTTTGATCGTACCGTGTCGATCGTTCGGAAAAACGTGACTAGTGTGTGTATGTATACTGTACATTTTTTAATCACTACCTACTTTTGTCATTATTCAGACATTTTAAGCGGTTGCGAACCAACATATAAATACATCAACAAAAAGCAGAACTTCCTTGTGTTAGGTTTGTGGTATAGAGCTGTACGTGTGGGCACGCGCCCTTACTGTGAAGTACCATTAAGACTATGTTTTGCTTAAGAAGTGGAAACATTCTACTGAGCGAGTATAGGAAACAACACATTTTGAGTAAGTCGACAGAATATGGAGGAGGGGAATCCCATGAGGTGCCACAATCAAGGGGACGAGGGTGACGACAAAACAACAACACAGGTAACGTTAAGAGATGATCTCATTCAACGGGATGTCAGTGTTGTGTATGTTGGTGGCCTATTATTCACATTCAAGAAAAGGCATCTCTTTAAGTGGTCCAGTCATCCCAGGGGCCTCAAGTAAAAAGGGAGGGAAGAGAGGATTACAGAGTGAAAGAATGGAAGTAGAACGATGAAGGATTAAAGAATAGAAGGTGGGGGAGGGGAGAAAAGATGGGAGGAACGCACACTTTTTATTTTACATAACGGGTGTGATAAAGTGCAGGGCGAGAGATGGAGGAAAGGTGTATTAATATGAAGGCAAACTGGTGAGATTTATCAGTCAGGAGAGCCAGCGGGTGAGGTACACACTTCCACAATAACTGCAAAAGCGGGTTCAGACCCAAAACAAAACTATCGCCTCAGCTCCATACAAAGCCGGAGCTGTCCCGTGTCTGTGTCTTGCCTGACTACTCTGGACAGATGCGTGCGGCCCGTCTTCTACTGCTTAAGTCAGACGGGTGAAGCATTGGGGTCAGGTAGAGCATTAACAGTGACGGTGCCCGTGGCTTGGTGTAGGTTGGTTTGAGGACTTCTCAGAGGCTATACATGGTGTCTGAGGTCACGGCTGGGCGCAGAGGGTGAACTGTAATGGCATGAGGAAGCTTTACGTGACAAGGTGACACTCCCGGGGGAGGGTGGATCATTCATCCATTCATTGGAATGCACAGAGTCGGGCGGCCATCCGACTCTCGGCTCTACGTTACGGTAGAAGGGGGCAAGACGTGCCCCCATCGGGAGCAAACCCCCCCCCCCCCCGATTTTGGGCTTCAACGTGTCGAACGACCCCCACCCACCCCACCCACCCGACACCAACGTACCAGCAGTCGCGGTGACCCGATTCATGCTTTATTTTTTGTGGTTGGCGGTCTCGCAGTCCGACAGCGTGTCCAGGTGGAGGGCGGCGTCCTCGGGCTCGTTGCTGGCCTCGACGTCCGGGTCGGGATCGTCGTCGTTGCTGTCGGCGCTGTAGTCCACCTCCTCCTGGAAGGACGGCTCGTCCTCCTCCATCACGTAGGTGGTGGGGCTGCTGCTGGCCACGGAACACAAACCACAGCACACACAGTGTTCACTGGGATCACGGGACTACGACAGGGGCTGCACTGCGGGCATGTCTGCGGCGAAACGTTTATTTTTTTTTGGGGGGGTGGGGGGGGTTATGAGCAGGTCGCGAGAAGGGACGTCTTGCTCAAGGACGCCTTCCGGGTAGACCGCGGACAAAGGGGTTTGCAACGCCGGACAATGAAAGAGCCCAACCCCGGAGACTGACAGTACTGTTCTTCAGTTCGGATTAAGCACATTGTGCCGCCACTGTGAAAGGGGGATGGATTCAGGCTACAAAACAAGATGTTCCGCTCACTCGGGCTGGAACAGTCCGATAATAACAACCGTCTGAAAACTGTACCCGTTTACGATGAATATAGAACTTTTTATTAGTCTAAAAAGGGATATACTGTCTGATATCAATACTATAATTAAAAAACAGTGCACTTAAAACGTTCAGTACTTTTTATAGAAAACAGAATGTTGATGCCTTTCAGAACACGTCCAAAACACAACGCAACCTACAAAACAATGCGACACAAACAATTCCACTCTGCTAATGGAAGAAAGCCTAGCATATATTAGCATCGGGGAAGCTGATAAACAATGATTGTGCTCTGTGTCACTCCTGTGCCTGTTTTTCTCCCTCTGGATTCATAATGGGTAAATGCTTGCTGGTTGTTGAGGTTTTAGTGGCTTTAGTGGGTTTTTAATGGTGTTAATGGTCTGAAATGTGATCCCTGGGAAACAGTCGATCAGACGCTGACCTCCCAACCCTCTTCTCTCATGTATGTTTGGGAGAGGGAGAGGGAGAGGGAGAGGGGAGAGAGAGAGAGAGAGAGAGAGAGAGAGAGAGAGAGAGAGAGAGAGAGAGAGAGAGAGATTTTTTTTCTGAGTGTACAGTGAGTTCATTTGTTTTCTTTCTCTGAGTGTGTTCAATCTTTTTGTAATAGCTTCTGTATCAGTAGAGAGCACTCTTGGCTATCTAGATTATGATTCCAACAAAGTCTCTCTCACACACACACACACACACACACACACACACACACACACACACACACACACACACACACACACACACACACACACACACACACACACACACACACACACACACACACACACACACACACACACACCAAAACAACCCAAAGCCCTTGATCAGCTGCATAAATGATACATGAATAAATCGATGTAAGAGTACAGCAGGGTAGAGACAGAGAGTGCGAGTGAGAGAGGCAGAGACGCAGGACATTAAGTGGCGTTTAGAGCAAATGCATCCTCCCCCATCAGGCTGACAGAGGCCTTCTGGGCAGAGGGATCTCAGAGGACATGGGCTGAGGTGTGCATAACCGGTGTGGTCAGGACCTCCGTCTAAACCACACACTCCGGTGGTCTTGGGCTGTGGTGAAGACGTCCTGAGTGTGTTAAAAGTAAGTACAAATTGAGCTGAACACCAGTTTGTGACGGTGTGTGTGTTTTTATAAATGCGTCAAAATCAATGTAATTCAGGAAAAGCAGGTGAGCAGAAGCAGCTCAACTGTTCTTCTATGACAATTTGCCTCCAGTGAAAAGGAACTCATCAATGACAAATGAATGACTGATGTGCGAAATTTAAACTCTTATTAAACAAAACGTTGGGTTAGATGGTTGACAGCCTTCATCTGTGAATAGGGTTCGATAGCCCTGCGGGGGATGACGGACAATTAACCTATTCTTTCGAAGTCTTGGCTGCGGTCTCGACAGGCTTTACAGATCCTCATTACACATAGTTTAATGACACTAAGCCTTCTGACTGGCAAGGGAAAACATTGTCCCTGGCTCGCCCCACATAAACAACCACAGGGCAAACGAGGAGAAGGAGACACTTGTGTGGGGGGGAATCTGCTTCCTGGCTGACGGGGTGCTCAACAGGTGCTGATGGGGGCGTCCGCAGAATGGCAATGAGAGCAGCAAGTCAAAATGAGATGAGTTTTTCTAGTCAGTCGATGGTTTTCAGAGCATTAGGTGATTTGCATCACAGCGGAATTAACCGGGCCGTTCGTCTCAAGTTGAGCTTTAGAGTGGCGCTTCGAATTTGCTATTACAATGTTGTCCGGTTTAGGAGATGCTTTTATCCAAAGTGACTTCCAGTGGGGAAGTCACTTTCCCCACTGCGGGGGGGGGGGGGGGGGGGGGGGAGTGGGGGAGCAGTGGAAGCAGTGGAACCCCCCCCCCCCCACTGCTTGGAGTCCAACACGACTAGCAGCAGTCAGACCATCCTATCATCCAGAAATACAGTAAACATGGAGGATCTAGTGCCCGAGTTGTTTGGGTGTTTGGGTGGTCTCCTACCTGGTCACTTTGGCGCGGGTCTCCATGAGGTCACTCTCCACGTCCAGGAAGTGCTGCTGGGTGCGCAGGCCCAGAGGGGAGGTGAGCCGCTTCAGCCTGAGCAGGGCCAGACAGAACTGGGCGCCCATCTCCTCTAGCTCCCTGGTGCCGATCTGGAGACCCTGGGAGTGGGCGCGCGGGGGGGGGGGGGGGCAGACACACAGGAGCATGAGCGGGACACGCATGGCTGCAGGGAGAACCACACGCCTGTCTATTATGAGGGTGCATGCTGTTTCACCGGGTGAACTCGCAGAGCTGCTCTACAGCCACACTGTAGGGAGGCCTACTGTTGGAAAAGGGTTCGGTACTGTCATGTACTGTGCGTGCGTGCGACACGCATACACACACGCAGGCACTCATGCGTGTACAAACACACACAAGCATGCATAGACAGACACACACATACATGTGCACACACGCACACATGTACACACACACACACACACACACACACACACACACACACACACACACACACACACACACACACACACACACACACACACACACACACACACACACACACACACACACACACACACACACACACACACACACACACAGTTTCTTAGCACAATCCTCATAGGATGCCGAGAGGGAACGTCAAAGCTCTACATAAGCAAACTCATATAGAGAGGCTCTGGGAACCGACAGGAGGTTCCTGCACATCTGGATAAACAATCAGGAAGGACAACAAGGGGGATAAGCAGAGGTTAGGACGGCCATGGCCTACGCAGAACACTGCCCCTGGGCTAGTCAGATGTTGATATTGGCCCGATATAACGGTCCAATACCACAGCGGAGGAAAGAGGGAAGGAGAGTAATAAATGAATGCATAGAGATAAATCTAAGATACTCTGTGGTTTTGCTGGGCTTCCTGTGTGGCGTAGACAAAACCACCTCCATGGAATAAACCGTTGCCAAAAAAAGTAATGGTGTCGTGAACAACAGGACTAGTCACGGGAAAGTTTAATACACTATTTAAAATGAAACAGGACAAATCCTTCCCATGTCTGTCCCATTGTCTGAAACGCCTCTAGGCTTTAACTTGAATGGGAGCAACCCTTCAAACAAAGGGACCAAATTGTGCAAGATTAGTATGTGGGAAACAGAAATGAAACTGGTATTGTTCGTAGGCATATCGTTGATATGAATCAACAATATACCTCCAGAGCTCGAGGTACAGAAAACGTGAGAGCGAGAGCAGTGTGTCACACATACTCACGCACACACAGAATAATCTGTAAAGAGGGGCCGACATTACTGTTGCTATCAGCACATTTTCCACCATGCTGAATAATCGAATAGCCAGAATCTGCCTTGCCTTTTCAAATATCCAATTCATTTTCTGCTGTATTCTGCTTCTTATGCAGTGCCATGTTATTACTGGTCCGTTTGAATTCAGTTTCCATCAATCACAGTCTGTCGTCCTACAGCTGACCATCATTTATTTATTTAACGCAATCAATTAATGATGAAGCAATCAGCTGGTGTAATAAACAATGGAGCTCCTTGTAGTTCTAGCCAGGGTAAGCTAACGGGTGATTGACCTGGTCAGAGGGCTCCACCTTGTGGCCATTTTGTGATTCAAAAGGCTAAGCCATGCCTTCATATACTAATTTATGCCACACGCATTCCTTTCCACACGTGCATTCATCTAAACAAGCACATCCATCTTCGCATGCAGGTGTCTCACACATATGCAATTTCCCCCACACACACCTATCTCCAAACGCACACCAATCTCCACACGCACACCCACACACATCCATCTCTGAACGCACACCCGCCTCCACACACACACTCATCCCCACACACACACACAATTCAACACACACACACACACACACATATCTTCACTAGTGCATCCATCTCGTCACACACACACACACACACACCTCACACACACACCTCACCTTATACTTCCCCTGGTCACAGCCACACAGCGTGCTCTCCATGGTGTAGCTGCGCTGGACCCCAATCTCCCGCCAGACGACCACGCGGGCCGTGGACTCCTTGGAGCGCTCCACCACGAAGCTGCAGCTGCCCATGCTGAAGGCAGAGGCCATCTGGGACAGAATCTTAGGCAGAGTCTTGGGGGGAACGGGGGAGATGTCAGCTGTTAGATTGGGAGGATGCAACTTGTGTTTCTGTTCAGACGACAGGGAAGGCTTGAAATGTACCGAGCACGTTTGTTACACCTCATGTTTGCGTTTTCAATTTTGATTGAAACACAATTCAACGTGAAGGTATAATTAAAAATACATGTGGGTTGATATTGTTTAACAGGTGGCAGGATATTGCTTACGGACATAGGGGAGAAGCCGCTGATAGGAAACAAACCACTTCCCTCATCAAGAGGGATGCTGGGAAATACCAATTAAAAATCAGCCTGTCGAGACTTGAGGACTTAAAAGCATCCAGCGCAGTACTTCCCACAGCACTAATCATAACGCTGGTGTTTATTGCATTACAGTTTAATTGCGCAAACATAATTTAATAGTGACACATAGGAAGTCGGGCCAACATATTAGAACTGTGAACATGACAATGTCTGTGACAGTGTCTCAGGTGACTGTACCGATTGTGACTCTAATTGCAAGGCTGAGTTTAAAAACTATTTCATTAAAGAGACTATCCCATTTTACCTACCGGTGCCCGCATGCACACACCTTGTAAGAGCAAACCAAGCTCATATGCGGCCACTCTCACGAGTTTCAAAATGCATCTAGTTAAATACCGTGAACGTTTGTGTTCTTCTATTACGGTACTACTACAATTTTCTCAACCTTGATAATAACTAATGGAAGTTATTTGGCCTACTACTCGCTTACACATTCTCCAATCTCAAGGTAACCCATATCGATCACTGTCACCCTGGCCTTGACTCCAGCCATGTCATATTTGAAGTATGCCTGCTTGTACACTCTGAAGGAAGGACTCCTGTCCTGTGAATGGAACGGCCACAGGGTTGCCTCTGTTGTTGAGCTGGTGGGCAGAGCCCCACCACTTGGCCAAATGCCACTCACCTGAGCAGGCCTGGCTCAGGAGTCTCTAAAGCAGCCCTGGCAGATTGGCATTGGTGTATCCCTGGCTTGCAGACTGACATTTTGTAACATTTGTGTTTGGTTGTAGCACTTAACCATTGACTCACATACACTCCAAATGCACACCCACTGCAGACACACTGATCTAGAGACAAAGCACATGTCAGGAATGCATTCTATATCCTTTATTAAACATTATGTGTTTAATTCAAGGCTATGGTGGCCCCCCTCTTGTTATTGCACACCGTTGAGCCAGGATGGAACAGTGCGTGTGTGTGAGTGTGTGTGCACGCGTGCGTGCGTGCGTGCTTTTGTGTGTGTACGTGAAAGAGTGTTTGACACTGTGTGTGTGTGTGTGTGTGTGTGTGTGTGTGTGTGTGTGTGTGTGTGTGTGTGTTCACCCTGTATCCCAGGTCTTCATGTAGATCGCAGGAGGAGGTGTTGATGTTGGACTGCCAGACTGTCTCCTTCACACTGCAGCCATACATGAACACGTTCTTCTTACGAGAGTGACCGTGGTAGTCACAGAAAACCTGCGGTATCGCACGCACACACACACACACACACACACACACACACACACACACACACACACACACACACACACACACACACACACACACACACACACACACACACACACACACACACACACACACAAATTAGACTGAATGTTTTAAAAGACTGGTTGCTGCTCATCCTAAATCAATACAATATAGAACATCGGGCAACTTATGCCAGGGATGTATGCCCTCATGGTATTGTAGCTTGAACAGACTGTATTCTTGACCGGACTGTAGTGTATATCAAAATCAACAGTACATTATCGATAGTGCAGATCAATGGGATTCATGGTTAACGGTGCAACATGGAAAACCCCAGGCAGTTCCAATGATTCAAGAGGAAAAAATATAATGTTTTCACCAGTGGCGCCCTCTGTATGTGAGCGAGGTACTGCAGGAGGCTCTTGGTGTGGTAGATTGTTGGGTGGAGCTCGTGGCTCGGGTTCTGCCACTGGCGGTTCAAATCCTCACCGCTCAGAGAGCAGCGGTGACTACAGGGGGAGAAGAGCGGCGGATGAGAGACCGGGCACGAGGACGACAGCTGGAGTCTTTCAGGATCAGAACGCATGTTGGAGAAATCCCTCGCGACACATCCGTATTAAACAAGTTAACGACAGGCCGCATTAGAGGAGATTGTGTTGAATCGTTGTTGCGCGGCGGAATGACGGTGAAGCGTTGTACACTGTGTAACATATTGGAAAAACGACACCGAGGCAGCAATTATGTGTCAGAATGAGCCACGCATAGATGGCCGTGCGGTGTTGGTCAAGCCCCGACGACGCGTCTGCAATGAAAAATGTGAACCGTGTGTCTCCCTATTTAAGTCCACATCGTGGTTGACATGAACGCGGGACGCTGCGCCGGCGAGTGTGTGCCCGCTCACTTTCCGTTGATGACGCCGTCGGGGTTGAGCATGGGGACGATCTTGAAGATGTAGGCCTCTCGCAGGCTGTGGGCCAGCTGGCTGGAGCCCATCAGGAACTCCAGCGTGCCCTTCATCACCCAGCTGGCGTTGGTCTCCCCGGGATGCACCCTGGCCGACAGGAAGATCACCGGCCGGTTCTCTTGGGGCAGAGGAGAAGGGTGGTACCCGTTAGGGACTGTGTCCATTACGTCATTTAGCATAAGCTTTTATCCAAAAAAGACTTGCAGTGAATTCAGATACACGTCATTAAGGGGTGAAAGAGTAATGGGTTAGGGTTGGTCATCTTGAGCAGAGAGGCCTACAGATTAGTCTGTGGACTTCAGGGGATCTTACTCAGAACGGCTGGGAGAAGAACACCCTGACTGCTGGACTATCCGGCATGTGATTATGAATGAAGGCCAACATGGAGACGAACACAAGACGTGAACGTGGACTAAAACGGACTGGACTAAAACCTGATTAAGTGATGGATAAGGATAATGTTCATTCCTAATGCAGCAAGGCTGCCAGAGTGTAATACTGTACTCTCTTACTAACACTCAATCACTGTTCCCATAAAGCAAGGGCAGAAATAATAAGATAAAAAATACACGTCAGTGAATCTGTCTAATTATAAAGCATAAATGAAGCACACCGAAGATATTTAGCCAAACTGGCAAGATTCGATTTTAGGCTGTTCAATGACAAAGACCAGCGCTTAGGTACTCACTGAACGCACAGATGTGGTCGTTGGTGGTGGCCTCGGGCATGGCTGTTATGGTGAGGAGGGGGCAGCTGTTTCCTGCCAGTGTCTCACACAGGACGTCCTGTCTCCAATAGATCTGAGGGCTTCTCAGGTCCTCAAGCTTGGACAGGTGCATCTTCACCAGCAACAGAGGAAGGGGGCGAGCGAGGAGAGCGGGAGAGAGAGAAATGTAATATATATAATTTGTACGACTGCCAACTGCAAGGTGGTGAATCAGGAACAGAGCACCACTTTAACCTGCGGTTTCAATAAAGACGTCTCGCGCGATTACAGACCTCAGAAAAACCTTTTTACCGCTCGCTTTATTAATCATCAGCGTCTGGGTAATGTCACAGATTAATGAAATAGCGCTGAACTCTTGTCAATTCCACAGCAGGCTGCGGAGGCGCCGTTAGCTGAGCAGCATGATAGCTAAAGAGCCACTAGCATCTGGTAAAACAGTAGGGGTTTCATGCGCACGCATGCGCACGCACGCGCACACGCACACGCACACGCAAACACACACACAGGAAAAAGACCATCCTTCAGCGTATACAAGCAGGCACACTTTAAATATGATATGGCTGGAGTCAAGGCCAGGGTGATCGGTATGGAAGAGGCATACCTTGAGGGTGGAGTATGTGTAAGGGTAGTGGTAGGCAAAGTAGCAGACGTCGTCCTTATGGCTGAAGTTCATGGTGAACGTCATGGTGTAGTACGACTTTCCTTTCTGGCCGCCTGTGGCAATTGAACTCCTGGAGAAATGGTTTCTGCAAGAGCCAATCGAAACTTACATCAGGCGATAAGTAACCGCATTTAGAAAGCATCACAATTTGTGAAGTTTGTAAATCTTCTACATATCCGTATTATAAAAAATGTATTAGTTGTAATCCTATGTTTTGAAGGAGGGGGAAATTGAGTGTTCACAATGCAGCTACTGCAGCCATATACTCGTACTCAAAACATATCTGAACTACGTTAAAGTTCACATATGTTTCTCAAGAAGTCTCAAGAATAAAACGCACCCAGCCAGGAGACAATCCATACAGGGAGATGTTCTTTGGTTCATGTTTGCCCACTCCCACCACCAAGGTAAATTTCAAAATAATATAACTGAACTGTAACTACCACTCAAGCCACTATAGGCTGCTAATGGGAACACATTTAAGTGCAGGTTTAAGTGGTAAGTGCAACGCTATATGATGTGTACGAGCCAAGGTGAAAGGGATTCCATACTTGTAGTAACAGATGTCTTCTCCTGTTCTCACCCAGCGAGGCTTACCCCCAATCGCCTCCTGCACAGAATACATCAGTACCTGCATACCTGGGTGGACACAAACACACACACACACCCACCCACACATAGATACACACTTAAAACTACAGTTCACCATAATATTTTGGCTCATCTGATGTAGAGTGTTTATGGTTTACTTTGGTATCGGGTAAACTTCATGGTTTGGGAGTTTGCTGTGAATCAACCAGATGTATCTGCCACCACACATCGATTATAGACAGGGCTATTCCAGGAGGCCTTACCGTAATTAAACTGGCTGTTGGACTTCTCACAGTTGATGATGTTGAAGCGGTAGTCCGTTCCGACGCACATCCCGCTCACCTCAAAATAGAACCACTGGTGATAGTGGTTACTGTTGATGTCCGAGTTGAGCACCAGGTCATACTCATGCCTGCACATAAAGAAACACCGTTCAGTAACCAAACACCAGCCAGCAACACCTAGAACAAGCCTTTTGACACACACACACACACACACACACACACACACACACACACACACACACACACACACACACACACACACACACACACACACACACACACACACACACACACACACACACACACACACACACACACACACACACACACATCTTGATTAAACTACAACGTACTGCCTGACATGGATAGCCTTTCTGAGGTTGCCGGATTCAAATTGTGAGTTGAACTTCAGTGACTCTCCATCGTCAGCAATCACAGGGCCACTAGAAAGCAAACAATAGATCTGGATTTAGGCAGAGAACGGCGCTGCAGAAAAACGGCGACGGCTGAATGCGTTTAAATGAAAAAACATTTTCAAATGTCAGATTGGGGCTTTTACAACTAGGGATGTATTTGTTATGCACAACACATTGTAAAGATGGATGACGAAGCTAAACTGTTCAGAGCATAACGGATGAAAACATTCAAACTCACCTAGGAATATCCAGGTCATAAACGACTTTGTCCAAGATGTCATTTGGGTGAATCAACCTCTCAATGTCCTGGAATATCTTAGCCCTGCAATAGCACCAAGAGAGAGAGTCTTTAGCACATACATTACCTACTTGAGCAGATGCTTTTCTCTAGAGCGATGAAGTCAGATAAAGGTAGGTACATTTAGGAGCAGTTAGGGTTTAGGCGTCTTGCACAAGGAGGCCAACAGGTAGATAGAGGACTGATGGAATCAAATAGGGCTGGGCAGTTAATCCAATTTCATCGTGATTTCGATTTCTGTGTCAAACGATCTGTAAACTAATATAATCAATATCCCTTTCTAAGTATATTTACTAATTTTATTCGTTAAATATTTCCGATTTAAATATTTCCAGTGCTCGCCCTCTCACAGAGCCCCTCACCTCTGCACGCCGTAGGCCCTCTCCAGCAGCGGCTCCCTGAAGGTGGGGGCCACGTGGCCGAAGTAGTCGGGGTACGCCACCTCCGAGTACCGAGGCACCGAGGCCGTGCCCTTCACCATCTCCACGTACAGGTCGGGGTCGTGGAGGGGCAGCAGCAGGGCCGTGTCGGGCACCTCCAGCAGGGGGCCCTCCTCCTCGGGGCCCTCAGAGCCGCAGTCCGACCCCCCGGCGCTGCTGCCGCCACCCCCCCCTCGGCGCGCCGCGGCGATGCCCCCGACGAGCAGCGGGGACTGGATGTGTCGGGTGGAGTTCACCGGAGGCTCGTCCACCCCTCCCCCTCCTCCACCTCCTCCGTTCAGAGGGCTGTCGGCCTCCAGGGCCACGCGCTCCAGCACGCGCACCAGCTCCTGCTCCAGGCCCGTGCCCCGGGGGGCGGGCCGGGCCCCCGGGGCCACGCCCTCTCTGTCCACGCCCTCTTTAGCCACGCCCTCTTTGGCCACGCCCTCTTTGGCGTCTTCCGTCAGGTGGATGCTGGCTAGTTCTAGAGGCGGCAGGGGGGACGAGGCCGGGGCGGGGGCCAGGGGCGTGGCAGGTCTACAGGAGGAGGGGGCGGAGGCCGGGCGGCCCTCGCCGGGGTCACGCTGAAGGGGCGCGGCTTGGACCGCGGGCACGGTGATTGGCCGGGGGGATTTGGTGGCCGATGTGGTGGAAGTCTCCGAGGACGTTTTGGCATTGTCAAAATCGTACCCCTGTGATGATAAGATATTGTACATCTTGTACCTTGATTTTTGAGGAAATATGTTTTGTCTTTTTGAATTTCTTTATTGAACCATTTTATATAAACATTTATTGCTGGAAACATGGATGTTATTTTTTTCAATGTAGTGCACTAAACTAGTCAGGTATATATTATAGATATTGTAAAATTTGTGTCGTAAATGAAAGGTTGAGGTAAATGTTGAAGCATCAACTCCCAGTTTGAATGGATCCACACGCGTCCTCCCGTAGGGAACGCCACTGACCTGGAAGTCCTCGGACAGCTCCAGAAAGAACTTGTCGTACACCCTCAGCTCCTCAAACGGACGGCTGTGGATCTCTCTGGGACGGAGCTTGCTGAGGTCCGTCTCTATGTCGTCGTTCTGCGGAATCGGTCGACAAAGGATTCACTGAGACGAGTGTTGAAGGATATCCCAGAGTTTTGTTACCAAGAGTTTTTTTATTTTTATTATGAACCACTTCTTCGGTCGACGAGTTTCAGAACTCGTTATACATGAATACGCAATCCTGTTAATGTAAGTTACGTTGCTTAGAGAGCCAGGTGCATCACAAAACCTTGACTATGATCCAAAGGTCTCTCATCTCACAGAGACATCCTGTACCTTGGCTGACCAGTTATCTCCCCAACCATGAATAAATGACCAAGCAGAAGGCAGTTTTAATTATCGCTCGTTGGTATAAACTGTGTGTGCGTGTGCGTGTGCATGTGCGTGCGTGCGCGTTTTAGTTGTACCCCAGCGCGACAGTCCTTCTCGTCCTCTTCGTTCTCTGTGTCATTCTCCATATCCGCCTCAGTCTCATCATCGCTGTCGTCCACGACGTCGTCCACTACGAGCACAGACACACACAGGTAAACACAAACACTTAAAACACACACACAGGTTAACATTTCCATTGACACCAAAGTGGTGCATGTGAGCTGTAGGGTTATTATGGGTGAGTCACTGTGCTGTGACAGAGGGCCAGTGACCGGGGGTGGATCGTAAGCAGCCATGACACAGAGCTTAGCTCCTAATCCGAAGAGAGAGAGAAAAGATCTACGCAGAGATATGATTCTTCAAATATACCCTTAAAAGCACATTATCCCATTCTGTTGTAATTCCTATTCTAGGGATCGCTGTGTTTAGTTCAGATGAAAACATTATTTGGTGGAAATAAGAACGAATAACTACATTGCTTTAATACTCTTGAGACACAGATAATAAACGTCAGCCAATGTTCTACACTCACAAAATGTTGTAATGTCCTTGCCAAGAATAACAAAGGAACATTTGCTTGAATCTGCACACCCCTGAGCACCTGCATGGCTGGGTCAGCGATGGAAGGCTCATTAACTATTCAGACATGGAGCACCTGGGCACATGAACAGTCTGTGAGCCTGAAGCACATTTCGGCGATGTGGGCGGAAACTGTACCAGGTGTCTAAAGGGTCAGAAGGGACAAGAGAGACCCAAACCAACAGTGTTGGCACCAAGAAAGTGTTGGTTTTCAGTATGCTTTTTGTATGCCAACATATGCTTAAAAATGTAACTATGGACAGGTTACTTGTCAGCAGTAGCGAACCGTGACTCTTAAACCTTGGCCCTCTGATAATAAACGTCCCCGTCGCGAACAAGCAGACCACCAGTTTAGCTTACTGTGTCCTCTCTATAGTACTGCAAAATGTAACTATGACAAAACTTTTTGAAAGATAAAATGAATACGCTAGTCCAGCCTTAGCAATGCAACAAGCAAACAGCAGGGAGAGAGTGAGAGTTATCACCAAAACTAAAAACAGCTCTCTCTTAAGCAAAATGCAAATCCTCCTGACAAATAATCCCGTCATCAAACAAGCTGTGAGGGCACTTCATTAGAATATATAGCCTTGTATAGAGACAACGGCCTGGGGTGCAGAACGCATGACAGCAGACAATCAATCAAACACCCTCAGTAAAGCTTTTGCTTTTTATGAGTTGAAATGCCTTTCAAAAGCTATGGTTTTCTGAACGCATTTTAGCTCTGGTGTGGGAAGTTCACCTCGAAAACTGTAGATAATTCATCAGAAACAATGACCTCCTCACTAGCAGTTAGGTTACTCGGGGCGGCTGCCGTCATGAAGTAAAGCAATTCACGCCCATAAGCTTATATCCAGTGTAATGGATTTTTGTCCCTCACAGTGGGCAGAACTTGGCATAAAGTTAGCGACAACTAAGCACACCCATTGAGAGGGAAGATATGATTGGTCAATTTTACTGTCGTTTGAAACAAGTGTCATCGAATTAATATTACGACCTCTGTGAAATTATAGCGGACCCGTCCACCAATCAAAGAGCTGCCTAGCACATTCCCTCCCTACAGTCAGCAGCATTCTGAGGCTGACAAAAGGGGCTTCTTTCATTTAACCCTTCACATTCCAACACAATTTGAATAGGCCGTTTCTAAGGGTTTATTTCCTCAGAATTATTTTTGTTAAATATGGATTGTCAAATAAAATTGAAAAAACCTGGAATACCTTAGGCCCTCTCTGATGGCTTAGAGGGCCCTGACGGTTCCTCTCTGCTTATCAGGATACGCTTTCGCAATGCAGCAGAAGGCAAGCATGTCCTTTTAACATGCCCATCTGTAGGCCTCTGGGAGTGTAGGTGTAGTGGAACGACTGAGGGGTTTCATCAGTGAGTGAGTGCATGAGTGGTAGTGAGTCAGTGAGAGAGAGAGTGAGAGAGTGAGAGAGTGAGTGAGTGAGTGAGTGAGAGAGTGAGAGAGTGAGTGAGTGAGTGAGTGAGTGAGTGAGTGAGTGAGTGAGTGAGTGAGTGAGTGAGTGAGTGAGTGAGTGAGTGAGTGAGAGAGTGAGTGAGTGAGAGAGTGAGTGAGTGCGTGAGTAAGAGTGCATGAGTAAGAGTGCATGAGTGGTAGTGAGTCAGTGAGTGAGTGCATGAGTGAGAGAGTTAATGAGTGAGTGAGTGAGTGAGTGAGTGAGTGAGTGAGTGAGTGAGTGAGTGAGTGAGTGAGTGAGTGAGTGAGTGAGTGAGTGAGTGAGTGAGTGAGTGAGTGAGTGAGTGAGTGAGTGAGTGAGTGAGTGAGTGAGTGAGTGAGTGAGTGAGTGAGTGAGTGAATGCATGAGTGAGAGAGTGAGTGAGTGAGTGAGTGAGTGAGTGAGTGAGTGAGTGAGTGAGTGAGTGAGTGAGTGAGTGAGTGAGTGAGTGTGTGTGTATATGCGTATGCTTTTGTGGCGCCAACCTCCAGGCATTTGGCTGTAGATCTGTGCCACCGGGCCCCCTGCGGGCACGTGTGGTAGAGGGTAGTGAAAGGCCGACTTGATGGTGGGCAGAGGCAGGCGGTTCTTGGGAAAACACTTCCTCATGATGAGACTGGAGGTGTTCACCAGAGGGTCCAGCGTCCGCACTGGGAGGCACTCCTGGGAACCAGACAAAATACAGGAGGGCAGGAAGTTGAACAACAAGACTTGCTCATTCTTAAGTGATCCTCCTTGAAAAACATTGAGGTTGAAGAAAGGCTTGTGGTACTTATTCAGGCTTGGATTAGGGTTGAAGAGCGTGATGTTTTCTGTTTTGAAGACCCATATAAAGTAGGGTATGGCAGAAATATTAAGTCCATGGGATGATGTGTTCCTTCGTAAGTTTGTGTATATTATATTGAATTGTGGCGTAATACAAGCTGATAAAATATAATAAGATAAATATTGTTTTGTTCTTTTATAGATTTGACCTAGAAATGCATTCCTTTTAGTTGGTTAATCATAAATTAGACAAACAGGAACATAACAATAGTTAGCTTTATTACTTTCCTAAATTTCAGATGAAAGTAAATAAGACACGAGTAACATTGTAGGCCACGGTGACACATCGTGGCTGCGATCGGATCTGGCAGATCCAATCCCAGACTTGTGTCCAGACTTGACAGATAAATGCAAACTCTGTGGCTGGATCTGTGATCATATTTCTCGTTCCTGGTAAATATTTAAATACTTCCTGGGGAAAATGCTGCTGATTGCCAAAGGAGAAGCCTCTGTTCTTTTCCCTTAAAATGATACATTTTTGTTGCTCCCGCAACAGACGTGCAATGTTCAGCAGAGCACAGAAGACGTTGCCGAGAGGTAGAGTTTCATAGTCAACATTTAATTTGACCGTCATTGCTGCAGGTCATAAATTAAATGAAATCATACCATGAAAGTAACTTTACTTTGGTGCAGAAACAAGCATTAACCGCATGCATTACATTCTTAAGGGGCATTTTTGGTTGATTTGATGTTCAAGGTTGTAATTAAATAGCAAGTAACCTGTCCACAGCGTGCACAGTCCACTGCTACCAGACCTGATCACAATGTAGGCCAGACCTCCTTTGTGATCTGGTGTATCGGATCCCAATGCAACCAAGATCTGATTCATGAGTGTCCTGACAATTAATGCATCTCAGCAGGATCGCTATTTCAATACGACAAAAATCACATTGAAACCACGAAGAGTAACCATAGCCCCTATTGCTTCTAGGGGACGGTCTAACTTAGCGATGCATGCTTAGAACAGGAAACAGTATAGCTCTCAGTGTTGAAAATAGAAACGGCGGGTCGGATGGTCGAGTGCGTTTGACTCCCAGCGAAGAGGTTCTGGGTTCAACCCTACCTGTAGGCATCCTAGAGCTAGATGCCTAAAACCTACCTGGTCCTAAATGACACAAAAAAGTACACTGTAAGGCACTATGGATCAAGGCATCTTCTTCATGACTAAATGGTACTAATAAACAAAGCAATCCCTATCCTCGATCTATTATTGATCTATTATTGACAGCAGAAACGACATGGACGCGGCGCTTACGTTGGAGGTGTTGTAGAGGACTCTCATGCCGTCGGCCTCGATGAAGGCAGTCCTGCCGCACTTGATGTTGGTGATGTTCCTGAGGCTGGCCAGCAGGCCCTTCCGGATCAGCATGTGCCGTTGCCGGGTGTCATTGCGGTGCCAGTCTTGGTAGGCGAACAGCAGGAGGGGGACGTGCCCTCGGTCAACCGCCCGCCGCGCGTTGGTCTCTACACAGGAGAAGAGAAGGAATGAACATACGTTATGTGGCGGGCAACAGTCTGGGGGGGGGGGGGGGACTGCATCACCAAGAGCCAAGGGCACTTACTCATTTTGATAGATTTACCCTTAACTAGAATATGACTTGCTTATCTAAGTGCTTGTTTATTTTGGGTTGTCAAGTGTAATCCAAGTGAATAAGGAAGAAACGGATGCTTCAGTTTGTGTCCTTCATGATCATTTAGGTGGTCTGTCAGGCGCCTGCGGTGTTCTTTCGCCCGCATTAGGTAAACAAGCATCAAGATAATCATCAATTTAGCGTTAGCACTAGCTGTTAAGCAGACAGAGGGATTGAGGTGACAAACCCGGACGGGAAAGTACGCCGGTTTTAAACGGATAGCAAACAAACTAGTGACAGCTAGGCCATGGAATCGTTAGTGGGATGTAAAGAACTCACTGGATTTGAGGAGGGCTCCCAGAGTGTCCAGGGCCACCCTGTTGATGTGGGACACATGACAAGGTGAGTTAGAATGGAGGACGAGCAGACGCGGCGGCGGCCGGAACATGCGACAGGAGACGACACTTGTGTGTGTGAGTGCTTTGTAAACGTGTGGCTTTACTTGAGCAGGGTGGTGTTCTTCTTGGTGTGCGGCCCCACGATCTTGAACATGAGCTCCACTGCACCGCTTTTCCCCAGAGAGATGGCGTTCACCGCTGCACAAAAGATGCACACATACCCCCAAGGACCTCAATCTGAGAAACACTTGGGTCTTTATTGATTTGCAAAGACTCATGGAGGGTAGACGATCTAATGAACTGATTTACCCAAAAGAGGAAGTAAGAAGGACAGAAACGGAATTTAATCCTAATCACACTTCTCTATTACACAAAAACAGTCTTGCGGATCGGCTTACAGTTGGAAGAGTAGACCCTGAGGACTTGCAGGCAAGGCAGAACCAGTTTGGAGTTGAGGAGGTTCTGTTTCAGTAGGTTGACGGTGACATTCAGAGCGCCAGTCAAACGGGCCTTCACCCCAAACTTCCTGTCTGCGGAGGAAGAGAGGTCGTCAGGGAGGACAGAGTAACAGGTTCGGTTTATGTGCACTGTTTGTATGTATGGCTAATCCTCATAATTACATGGTAGCCTGTTTGTAGCCTGTTATGTAAACTTTAAATGAAGCCAGGCGAAGACTGAGAGTTTTATTCATTCTTCGTTTTTAAGATGTCTCAGGCAGGGATACTAAATGTTTAAAAATGTATAGCCATGTAGAGCTGGAATCAACATAAATGTTGATATTTCACTGTCATCAATTTATCAGCATGAAAATTAAATGTTTTTCATATCGTTTTAACCACAAATTTGTGATCACGGTTGGTCAGATATTAGTAAAAAGAATGCCACAATGGAGGGTATGTTTTTAAAACAAAGAATTTGTCAAATGAGTTATAAATTCATACCCGTTTACGTGAACTTTACAGAGACTTTGGTAGCCCAGGCCTATGCTTGCGCCTGCTGTGAACATACCTTTTGGTCCCACTTTGGCCAGCAGGGAGTGAAGCTGCAGCATGAGTTCCTCACTGGGAGGAGACTCTTTGCTGGCAGAGATCAGCAGCTTCAGTAAGATGGCGGGGCCCCCCTTGGACACAAACACCGCCACCCTGCGCCCTCCGCCTGTTACACACAAGAGAAAATGTCAACACTGATCATGGAGAATGTATACAAATTTAAGAAATTTACAAAATGGTTTTGATTTTTTAATTATCTATTTTTTTTTATTAATATATTTTGTCCCATCAATTGACCTGTGTGAATGTAGTCAAGGGTAGAAACACACACACACACACACACACACACACACACACACACACACACACACACACACACACACACACACACACACGCACACGTACACACACTGTCTGTCTGAAAATAAATGTTTCGGTCAACATGAAAGGGAAATTAAAATGTCTGGCAAATACTAGACATTTTAGCTACTTTGAGCTACTTACCCACAGTAAGTAGCTCACTGAGGATATAAAGAATGTTCAAGGTGGTCTGAAGATCTCGGGAATTCTGTAAAAAAAAACAGACACAATGACAACATCCAATGAATGAATACATTTTTTTTCAAACAAAGTTTCAATTTAATTGCACCGCAGCACTAGCGCTATTCAAGAGCATTCAAAGAAATGCAATAGCGCAGACGACTGAAGGAAAAGAAAAAACAATCCTAACCCGAGGTTGTTACCTAAGTAACAGCATGTTATTATTAGAAGGTAGAGCTTTTTGATATAGGAGGAGTGTGAAGCATTGGATCATGATGAAAGAGATGTCGAGGAGCGGGCGGGAGAAAATAAAAAGGACCACCTATGCAATAAAAACATTTTACAATTGTTTTAAAATGAGTGAATCTTTTAAAATATCCCTGTACACAGATAGATGGTACATGGCAAAGGAATGCCTATAGTGCGACATAGCGGAGAAATAAAAAAGGGCTGCGACCAAATGTGTGAGGGGTGCCACCAGTAGAAAAGGTTGGTTTTGAGCCCTGCAATAGAGCCATCATTTAAGGATCTAGCGATGATTGTGTTTCCAGGTCAAAATGGATGTGAGGCGCATCTCTGACCTGCACAGAATGATCATGTGGACCATATGCGACCAAGCTGTTTACACAAGCAAGTGCATCCAACGATGGTCTGATTGATCTAGGTGTCTTGATAGCATTTTACTCCGGGAATGAATGCAAACGCTTAATACAATTAGGGTTTTCCACATATCAGCTAATCATTTGAATGATTCCTTCCTGCATGCATGTTAACATAATGAACGATTCAGATTATAATGTTGTCACAGACCTCCAGGGAAGCCAGGATGACCTCCATGCCAGTTGAGCCTTTGGACATCACCTCCTTCTTGGTCTTCTCTAAAACACACAGCATTCAGTGATTATTTTTCCACACATGTCAAACCTTGAATACTTTACATATACTATACACAACTTTAGACATACAGAAATTATTGTGGAATGTAGGAAGCATTCTTTAATATATCTGCTGTGACAACTTGCACTTTTTTATTTTTTATTAAACTAGGTTGTGCAGCAACATACTTTTTTACATAAACATCTGCTAAATGACCAAATATAATGTAAATGTATGTATTTTGCACAAGAGGTAAATGCAATCCCTACACATGGAATAAAATATTATAAATACTGTAGATAACAATAATATCAATGGTCAATAAACACTTTGTTTATTATTGTATGCATTCCCATCACCATGATCAGTATGTACACCAGCATGTCATGTAAACATAAAGTAAGAAAGTATAACATTTCGTGTTGGTAGAGCTGTCACAGTAAACACCCATCACAGGGTGTCATACTGGGTGTCATAGACGTCTGAAATGATTTCAGCGATTCAGTCGGGAACTCGTGGGCCTCACTGAACCAACGCTGTTCAGATGGGCTTTCTCCATCTCTGCCATTCTATTCTCCCCCTCACTGCCTATCTCTCACTCTCACGACTCCTTGTTCTGATTGAGAATTCTGAGGCCCCGGCAGGTCTATGCCCCCACAGGTCTATGCCCCCACAGGTCTATGCCCCCACAGGTCTATGCCCCGGCAGGTCTATGCCCCCGCAGGTCTATGCCCCCACAGGTCTATGCCCCCACAGGTCTATGCCCCCACAGGTCTATGCCCCCACAGGTCTATGCCCCGGCAGGTCTATGCCCCGGCAGGTCTATGCCCCGGCAGGTCTATGCCCCGGCAGGTCTATGCCCCCACAGGTCTATGCCCCCACAGGTCTATGCCCCCACAGGTCTATGCCCCCACAGGTCTATGCCCCGGCAGGTCTATGCCCCCACAGGTCTATGCCCCCACAGGTCTATGCCCCCACAGGTCTATGCCCCCACAGGTCTATGCCCCGGCAGGTCTATGCCCCCACAGGTCTATGCCCCCACAGGTCTATGCCCCCACAGGTCTATGCCCCGGCATCTGCCTTCAGAGCTGAGAAATTCCGCTCTCCTTTTGAGGCGGACGCAATGTGAGAAGACTGCTGACGGCCTCTGCACAGGCCAGCACGCAGAATTCAACACAAAACAAAACACCGAAATGCCAAGAAGACAGATTCAAACTGACAACCACACGTTTCTGAAGCAATATCAAAAGAGGAGAGATATTGAAGATAGTCTTCAAAATAGCCATTTTGGCGGCCTTTATGCTGATGCTGGACAACAAGACACTACCTTTCGGAAGTCTACAAATGTAGAACGGTATTCAAAACGTGTTAGGTGCAGAGTCGGGGAACAAAACCATAGCAACATTGTTGCGCTGTGGTAGAAAACAATGAAGGTTTAAAAGGATATTCGCCAAATGTTAGTATGTAATAGTGGAGAGGACTGTACCAGCAGGGGGAAGAGGGGCAGGGTCCAGACCGTGTTCCATTGTTATTCAGCTCAGAGGATCAGACAGACATCCCTCTGTAGTCAATGATATCAGTCTATCTCTCAGTTCACTTAGATGCAAGTATCAGTAAGGTTAACTTAAAGTATGAATTATACAAGAATAAAAAGGTAAATATATTTACATCAGAGCCAAATGTTAAACACTTGATATTACCTGGCTTTCCTTGGTCAACTAGTGCATGCATTCTGTGGGACATTTACATGTGTTCCTCATTCACAAGTTACAAAAGATATATCTCCAACCCTCTCATTTCTGTATAGGTGGCCTCCAAAAGACGGCTGGCTCACGTCACGGTGACAGGAAACGCCCTGCTATGGTTTCTCGTCTGTAGTTTTAGAATGTATATTCTGTAGGCTTAAATTAGAGTCAGGGTAACAAATCCATACCCCGGTTAAAATCAGACAATACCAGCTTTAGAATCATGACTGTATATGACACAGACAAATAAAGTGGCATTAACTATTAGAAATGCATATTTTAGGGTTTAAATTCATATACCTTTCACAGGGCTCATCTCTTAAACACATGTGGTAAGTCATGGTGATTTAAGATCAGGTTAATAAACAAGGCAAGCAATGGATTTTAATGAAAGACCTCACTTCATATAACTAATGTATAATATGTAACTTCATGTAACTAATGTTTAATATGCAACCCTTTTGTACGTAATGCTTGATTTACTGTATGGAATGTGTTTTAGACATCGTGGGCGGGACATAAATGCTAATGGTGAACGTCAAGAGCCCGTAGTTTAGAGCATTGTGATTGGCCAAGGATATCTTGGGGGAGGCCACACAATTAGGATATAAAGTGGAGCTCCAAAACAGTTTGCGAGTTCTTTGCAAACCAACTCAGGTGATGTTGTTACTCTCTGCGGTGACAATAAAGCCTTGATCATTCAAACCTAGTCCTTCTCGACCTCTTGTAATTTTTAGAATGTGGGTTATCCACGACAGTGCCTGTTTCTGTTGCAAAGCAACCATGAAACATCTACATTTAACCTATGATGACGTTCAGCGCTTTATTTTAAGAGAATTTACCTTTTTTTGAGTAGGGCATCAAGGGCGCGCTGTCAAAAACGCGGTGTTGACTGCACCGAATAACGAGGTGCTCATCAACTCAAAAGCAGCGAGGAGCACATTTGCTTCACATTGATAACGCTTATAAAAAAGTCACCCCAAGCTGCAATGTTAGAGCCGTTAGAGTCAAGTTTATACAAAGACTTTATTTTCTGAGGCTGGTGAGCAGTGTTTATGTTCAAAGTTCCACACACATCCTTGATTAAAATAAGAATTATATTTATGTTCCGGTAGAACAAATCCATATTTGTACAATTAATTGAATTGTACAAACACCAACAATTCAGATCTAGAGTACCATTTGATTTACAGGGCAGTAAATTAAAAGGGAGCGGAGATGCAGCCAGTGCTGGAAGAATCATGTGGTGGTTCAAACATAGATCTGCAATGACACATGACTTGTGTGTGTGGTAGTTCATCTGAGACATGTGTGCACCCACACACCCACACACCCACCCACAAATACATGTACGCATGCACGCACACATTCACCAATGCCAGGGAGGCTGGGATACTGCTGACCTCTAAGAACATTGCTGTCATACCAGACTTTTTTAAGCTCTTCAAAACAAAATTACATTTCAACACTGATCCTCCAAGCCAAACACTAAATCCCAAGAGATCACAATGTTGTCTTATGAACATAGCAAAGAAGCAATCTAAATCCTTTCATTGCATTCAGAATAAGCATTTCACCCTTTCTACTAATATTTACGAATAAATCATCCATAAATTTGCTTTAAAGGGGTGCATGTGTTCATGTGGGTGGGAGGGGGGTTAACATCATGTGCTTGGGAAGCAGAGTGGGCTTTTTGAACCAGTTCCCTTAAAAGGGGTAATGTTTGCGCTCAGAGTTTTCCCCGTACAAGCAAAAGTGGGTGATAAAGCCATAAAATGAAACCTATCCAATGAAACATTAGCGAAAGTAGCAACCCAAAAGTGGCAAAGTTAATGTTTTGATCCGTTATAGAACCTACCAGCACGTGTGCTGAACAGAGAAACTGTGCAGCTGTAAATGTGACTGCTTTGTATATTTTGAAGCAATATAAAAGTCTCAAGTACATAATGATGTCATACAATCTCAGAAGTCCAACTATATGAAAGTTAACTCGGATCTCTGAGTCAAAGGACGGGAAATCCGTTTTTTGCAAGGATATTCGGTCAAAAGAAGATGACCAACAACGATGGTTACCTGATGAATCTTCACAGACCAAAGATCCCCTGTATGTCCTGGTGAAACTATACTCCATACCTCAGCTCAGTCCAAGCTCAAGGATCAAGTGCCTGCTGGTTGGTAAACAGTCAAATATTTTGCCAAACGTCCTAGGCTGGTGTTCGCACAGCCGTCTTTACACAAGCTGACACCAGAGTAAAGAGATAGGGAGTACAGTGTCAACCATATAGACCTTCCTCTGCATGCTATTGCAAATATAGACCACTCCTTAGGGGAACCGGCGACTGAACAAGCTAACTTCCCTCCCGTTTCCTCTTCCTCATGCCTCCAGCGGTAGTCAGCAAAGAAACTAATGATATCAAATTAAGTAAGGCCAATGAGTAAAAGAGACCAAGAAAGAACGAAAAGAGACCAAAACAGAGTGAAAGAGATGACAACATGGAGAGCCAAACCGCCATGTAAATCCTACCCTAATTCGATGATGCTAGTAACGCCTTGCCAGACACTCCTTTGACCCGTTAACCAATAGTATCCCTTCTCTCCGTCCCTTTGCAAATGCCAATCATTCCCTCCCGACGTCTACAATGTCATGGGAGTGACAACCCAAGAGGCCGGGTCTGCGGTGTGGAACTGAGGTCAGCAAGGCCTGGACACGAGGGTGTATCGTTACGCTGAACAGGTTCACCCTCCCGGCCTCCTCACCCACGCACACTTCTTTGGATATCCACAACTAGAAACCATGAGAGACTGAGAGGAGAGGAGCAGCTGAGAGACCCTGACTGAATGGTACGCAGCATTAGATGTTGGATGCAAGATTACGATTAATCAAGAGTGTCTGTCAGCAGGGTTGCGGTCTTTTGATCATTTGACATATTTTCTCATCATGCAGACTTTAACTGATGATGCAGGCCGGCAAAGAGCAAGGGAGAAACAGGGAGGAAATGCAATAACTCAAAGGTCACTCCTCAGATTCCCAAGCAAGCTTAGAAGCAGAGTAGAAGGCCAAAGTACAATGTTTAGGCTTATAATGACAAGTGGTAAAATAATTCAGTAACAGTTTTAGATTGCACACAAAAACTTTACATTTTGTAATCATAACAGTGAACAGATGCAGTAGCACAGGGCCACCCCTCAACAGGCAATAGCTTCACAGACACAACTCCAGCCCCCTGCCCAGCCCTCAGCTACCCCCTACTGGTCAATAAGAGACATGTTTAGTGGCAACTAAGTAGACAAGGGAGGAATAACCTTCCCTTGACTGTGAACGTATTAGACGTGTAAGTCATTATCACCATGTTATAATTAGGAATAGTCCCATCATCCTTTATCACATTTTGGTTTCATCCACAAGCTTCTACCTCAACTAAGCATGTTGTTAATCAAGTGAATGGAAACAGAGCCCCTGTGACAAAACATATATTTTATGGTCTTATACCAGAGAGGCAAGCTTAATCTTCATTTGGGGTTTAGGATACTTAAGTTATACTTTAAGTAAAAATAAACAAAGGAGAATACCTACTCACTGATTGTGAACTGCCAAATCTGAACTGGTGCAGTGCCAAATATGTTACACCATATACTATCTACCATGAGCTTCTCCAACATTACATATAGTATAACATTGGAAGATAAGAGTGTGTGTGTGTGTGTGTGTGTGTGTGTGTGTGTGTGTGTGTGTGTGTGTGTGTGTGTGTGTGTGTGTGTGTGTGTGTGTGTGTGTGTGTGTGTGTGTGTGTGTGTGTGTGTGTGTGTGTGTCTAACCCTGCGTCTGTATGAGGTGGAGGATCTTTGCAGTGAGTTGGCGTGCGATCTCTGCCTCCGTCATCATGGACTCCCTACTCATCCTCTCCAGTTGGCCCAGCAACATCAGCAACCTGGAGTTACTGGGTACACTGGGGACGCAGACACATACACAAAAAAATAAACACACACACAAACAAACACAAATATTTATACGAATGTTGATGATTTTGTCCCTCTCAAAGTCAAACTGTATCAGTGACTATGGAATTAAATGATATATCACAAAATAATGATGACATGGTATTGTACGAGTGTTGAAGGCCGAGAACATAGCCCTTAAAAACATGCACGTGTGGGAGAGAATTTCTACATACATCTCTTATGTAGAAGATTTACAAAACACGGCATGTCTAGATAAACAACTTAAGATTGGATGCTTAATTTACAAACTATACTAAACTAAATAAGTTGTTAGGATTTCCCACTGCATCGATATTTTAAGAACATCTTAAGCAAAGGTTGATATGTCACTAGTTGGCATAACAACCAGCACCATGGGAAACCAAATTAACCCCAAGAAAGATAGCCAGTTGAGCAGAGTTCCATGCAAAATGTCCTTATAAAGACACAGAATGGGTAGCTGGTTTGGGGTAAATCAAGACGGAGAGGAAAAAAATCCCATAACATAAAAAGGAAAGGAAAACATAAGAATAGAGGGAAAATAAGAGAGCTATAAAAATCATTGCTTGCTTTGAAGCCGACTCCATAGGCCGACATTGAATTGTTATCTAACTTTGCCAGGTATTTACAGATTTAGCCATTCGTTTACTTAAACACGAATAGTGTAGGTCATAAATAAAGGTAATTTTAGTACATATGCTTGTAAATAGGCTTTTTATGAAATAAGAACCGGAATAGATTATCTTTAATAACCAATAAAAAGGCTTTATCAAGTGAATACTTTCACAAACAATAGGGCCAACATGTAAACGAAAGTGACCCTTCTTATACTGTCATGAAAGATGACAGGATAAAACCTGAATTGACAGGGAAACACACATACACACACCACTAAGCGTAAGCACAACCCCAATAAAATAATAAAATGGAGCAGGGTATAAACAGTCCCAGTGAAGTACCCGTGAGAGAAGAAGCAAACCTAAAGCAGATGGTTGTGACAGGCTTTTCACATCAACAGACACAAACTAGTGTGCGTACGTGTGGGTGATCTCTCAATCAATGACTGTTTTACATACTTACCCTTTTTCAGAAGTCATTTTGGGCTTGTTCATTTTCTTTCACCAAATTGACATGTTTTATCCCCTGTAAGAAATACCAATTAAATCAGTATACCTACAGCCTCAAACCGTCATACAAAACCATTTGATAGGTGATAAGCCATACATATTGGCCTATTATTCAACCGTTTTCACACCAATGTAGTTTATGGCAATCTCTAGCATAGCTTCGAGACTGTAGTTTCACTCCCCTAGTTTGACGAAACACAAAGGTATTCGTAATACATACAATACAAAGGTCTCAGATGTCTTCGAACAAAAGGGCTGTAGACAACGTCATTAAGAGTGTGGGTCTAATATAAACAAAGCCTAAACAAACGTTGAAAGCCGCGTCTGTTGGAGAGAGGCATAAATAAATGCCATGATCAATTACTTATTTATACAAAATGTTACATAAACAGTCTATCTGCACGGTTGGCGTATATAGAGCGTCAATAAAGACACACGCTGTTAACTAAAGAGACAAAGAAATAGAGCTGCATCGATGATAACAGATGAGTCATACACCATGATGTAACATTATCTGTTAGGTTAGTGTCAAACCAGTCCAAATGGATCTCTCGGCTGATAGACTAATCAATGCAACCGACCACTGAGCTAACCATTTAGCAACTGACCCTCATCTATTTTATTCCAATGGTACATTGCCCTAGCTGCCAGCTCCTGCAGAAAAATATGGCCTATTTAGCTGCATTCTGCACCATGCATCCCAAGAAAAATTTTGTTTATTTAGCTATAAATAGCAAAGCAACAAGGGGCTTGTAAGAGGCCAACACAGTTGCTGCACCTGCTCAAGTCACCCATTCAATAACGTCCGCTAGCTGAGGCTAACTAGCACCGTCTCCGTCCCACTAGGAATGATAACAATAACCCCTTACGGCTGATACGAGATCAATAAACGTCACAGAACGTAACGTAGAAAATGGGCAAATAACACAATTGGGCATGGACATCATACGAACCTCTATGTGAAGGAACTGTTGTCCCGTAAAGGGCGAACTAATTCCCTGATAAGGAGCTACTGTTTTGAGTGTCGCCTGGAACGCCCCAGTGATGTTGTGATAAAACGACCCCTCGGTGTTCTGGAGGGCTGTCAGGAGGAGCTGTCACCGTGTGGAGACAGCGCCAAAACAACGCGAGAATCTCCCGGTCCCTGAGATATGACGACTGGTTCAGTCAGAGCGAGCCGCTAATCCAAACATCCATGAGCGACGCTAACAAAAACTACATTTCCCGTGTAAATACCCCCCTATGACGTCAAATGAGTGCGACTTGGACTCCCCAACGTCCAAGGGGCTATTCCTTTTAGCTAAAACTGCAAGGTATGTGTTCCTTAAAAAATACAAAATGACATGTAATCGTAATCATTAGACACATTTCCAAAGGACAGTGAATTGATATAATCAAATGTTTTATGATATGTATTATAATCTGGTTTGTTCTGCCTGCATAACTCATTGTAGTTCACTGTAGCCTATTATGCGATGCTATTTGACTATTAAATACGCTATAGTTACCATTAATAATTGCAAAAATAAGTGTTATTCATATCTTCCTCATCATCATGCTAGTTACATTGGAACAGAAAATATCCAGTGGGCATTCAAGTAGTAATGTCCACCTTTTTAGGGCACGATTTACGATGCCAATCAACAGAACATTGTGATCCTTGCTCCAGTATACCTCACGATGAATAAGTAATAAATGGGCAAACATAAGACCCTAACCCTACCTCTGATGTCCAGCCTTCCCCTAATGCTTTGTGGGCTTAGACAATCTCAGAACCACTACCCACTAACCTTGAGGGTGTTTAAACAACAGAATTATGTGAATCCTTTGTTGCCAACTTTAAAATGTTTATAATATAATGGATGATGTTGTTGTTCTTGTTTTTATTCTATTGTGGTCCTCCCTTTGTGTTTTGCTAGATTGTCACAATGGTGATGAAGTCGTCAGTTGATGATGATGATGCAGGCTGGGGACTGGGGATCCCAGAGAAAATGAGGAATAATGTCAACTGGGTTGATGTTACACACGAATTCAAGGGAGCTTGCAAAGGTGTGTGTGTGTGTGTGTGTGTGTGTGTGTGTGTGTGTGTGTGTGTGTGTGTGTGTGTGTGTGTGTGTGTGTGTGTGTGTGTGTGTGTGTGTGTGTGTGTGTGTGTGTGTGTGTGTGTGAGACATATGATAATTAACTCCACTCTATTTTTCTATGCAGAGTTGAATCTTGGAGAGCTTCTTCATGACAAACTGTGAGTATGACAGCTCACTACTTTTTCCACCTCGCTCAAATGTGTCTTTAACTAATTCCACATGGTACTAATTCCATATAATAATAAAAAAGGGTGCTGAAATGAAGACAAATGATTATTTGGCTCATTACTCCCGTGTGCTTTTATGTTGCAGGTTCGGGCTTTTTGAGGCTATGTCTGCCATAGAGATGATGGATCCTAAGATGGACGCGGGAATGATCGGGAACCAGGTCAACAGGAAGGTTCTCAACTTTGAACAGGCTGTAAAGGTGCCGTATTTTATTTTTAACTAAAAAAATATTGATGTTGTTTTTTCATGATAGTGAGACGAGTCCTGTTCAAAATGATGGTTGTTTAATGTTCAATGCTACACATCGGATGAATGCTTCCTAGTGCTCCTTTTTTAAGTGTTTGTATTTGCAGGACAACGCCATCAAGGTCAGGGATCTGAGTCTTCCTGAGCTCATAGGAATCATAGACACCTGTTTCTGCTGCCTGGTATGATCGACCGGCTTAAAAAAATAGGGAATCTTCCATGCATCAATTGTTTTCACAGTTGCACATCTTTTATTACACATCACAGTTTGTCCAAATGTTGCATTAAACGATGGACTTGTTTTTATTTTGTTTCTGCGTTCATGCATGCGTGTCTAGATTACATGGCTGGAGGGTCACTCCTTGGCGCAGACGGTGTTTACCTGTCTCTACGTGCACAGTCCCGACCTGATCGAGGACCCGGCGCTGAAGGCCTTCGCCTTGGGCATCCTCAAGGTGTGCGACATCGCCCGGGAGAAGGTCAACAAGGCGGCCGTGTTCGAGGAGGTAGGACGGCAGGGCTCACTCTGTGTCTTCGACAGGTTCAACATCATGCACACATGATATGCTCTGTGAGGTATATGATTGTTTTGTGCGTTTAGTAGTTGGGAACTGGATTGTTCCGGGGTGGTAATAACTGGAGATAAACCCTGCAGTCGTCACTGTTATCTTGCAGCTGTTGGTAGAAGGTTTTATTCTTCAGACGCACATGATTTCAAATAGGTTTGCGCAAAGATGATTTCTAGGGATGTAGTCTGCTTCTTTTTTTATGCCTTTCCATTCAATTTATTGTTCCACCTCAGGAGGACTTCCAGGCCATGACGTATGGCTTCAAGATGGCCAATAATGTCACTGACCTGCGGGTCACAGGTAGGAAATAAGATTATCGTTTTTACTTTGCCACGATTTTAAACTATGTGGGAATCTGCCTTTTTTAATTTATACTGTGTAAGCAATGAGGTTTCTGTTCTTTTAGGTATGCTTAAAGACGTGGAGGAGGAGTTACAGAGAAAAGTCAAGGTGACACTGCAACTCCTCAAAAGTTCAGTTTGAGGCTATTATGTAGCTGATCCTGAGTTTAATTAAAATGTTCCCTCCATGGCTATTTTCTAACCGACAGAGCACGCGCACTAGACAGGGAGAGCAGCGAAACGCTGAGATAGAGACGGAGGTAAGCTGCCTATCTTGTTCAAACATATCAAGTGTGATTTTTGTTTGTCCTTCGTGACTTTTACAAATGTCAGAATAATATGTTATTTATTAATTGCTTAATGAATGAGTATCCTGCAGCTCAACGCGTTATAAGTAAGAAGACTCAATAATGTGCTTGACTAAATGTGTGTTTGTTTTTTACATCTTGCTGTGTGTTCCCCAGCATCAGCAGTATTTGGCCCTTTACAACAGAATCAAGTTCATTCGTTTGCTGCTGACTGCTCTGATTGCCTTTACAAAGAAAGAGGTAATTTGCATTGCATATACATGGTGACCACATGTGTATTTAATGTATTGTTACCCATCATAAAGTGTGTTTGTGTCTGTGTCTATCTCTAAGACCAGTTCAGTTGGGGAAGCCCAGAAGCTGATGGCTCAGGCTGCTGACCTACTATCGGCCATCAACAGCAGTATACATCACGGCATCCAGTCACAGAATGACACCACGAAAGGAGGTACCATACACATGAGCTACACACAAAATATCCATCGCAATAACACACATACATGTCAACACAGAACCTTTACATTTAGTGAGCAAATAGTAACTCAAGGTGAGCAAGGTTAATACAATATATGCATTTCTGATCATTTCATATTCTGCATATTAAATGTAACGCGTGCCCCCCCCCTATGGCCTGTTCCAGACCACCCTATCATGATGGGATTCGAACCCTTGGTCAACCAGAGATTGCTGCCCCCAACCTTTCCCCGCTATGCCAAGATCATCAAGAGGGAGGACATGGTGGTGTACTTCAGTAAGCTCATAGAGCGCATCAAGACCCTTTGTGACGTCATCACCACCATCAACCTCCATGGTATCCTGGTAAGGAGGAATGGGAAACACACCACCACACATTATGATCTGACCGAGGAATTTATTTCACAAAGTAAAACCCAGATGAGATATTTCTGGGAAGATAGAAATATTAGGAATAAATATTCTCTTTTCCATGTGAGTCTGTCTTGATCTTTTCATGGTCTTTGTTCATGTTTACTAGTGGTGTTTATGTTCAATAAGGTCATGTCCATAACCCTTACCCTGTGAACTAATGTATAAATGACGACCATAGTTAACATGAACACCATTAGTGAATGATTACCAGACCCTTAGTTAACTGTTCATTCATGTTCATTAATCCTTATTACTGCATTCACTAACTTGAATTGATGGTTAATTATTGAACCCTTATTGTAAGGTGTTGCCAATATATTGAACGTCGACACATTGCGGTAACATAATGGTTGACCATGTTGCTGTTAAAAGTGATTGTTGTATTTGTGGTTGCCAGGACTTCTTCTGTGAGTTCAGCGAGCAATCCCCCTGTGTTCTCTCCAGGTCCCTACTACAGGTATGAATCAAAACCGTCTGCTGTGTCTTACCTGCTGATTTATATCATGTTAGACATTTCAGAAAACATGGGAAAATTCGTAGTGATTTACTACCAGATGCATTATAAATTGGTTTTGTTGTTAAGGAAAAACAAACAAATAAATGTTTTTTTGCTTTTAGACAACGTTCCTGATCGACAATAAGAAAGTGTTTGGAACCCACTTGATGCAGGACATGATCAAAGATGCCCTCAGGTGTTTCGTGAGTCCACCGGTCCTATCCTCAAAGTAAGTTGAGCTGTTTTGTTCAATTTAGGTTATAACAACAGGAGAAACTGCTTCAGGCATCTTGCGTAGTTAATTTAGGCCAAATGAAAAAATACATTTTTTTTGCCCCGTTCAACCTAAAAGAGTGTTTTACCATTCAGAGTTCATTTTCATGCATTTCCCCTGCCTACACTAGCAAAGATTCTGCATTTTCAAATGTATCCACCAGGCGTTTTTGAAAGTAATTTTTTAGTTTAGGCCAAATAGCAGAAAAAAAGTTTCTGATGATGTTTCTAATGATGCTCCTATCCACCTGTCCAGGTGCTGTCTGTTCAACAACCACCAGGCCAAAGACTACATTGACTCCTTCGTCACACACTGCTCCAGGGTATGGCGACTTACAGAATATACACTGCGGACATGATGTGTTCAGTTCTATCCTTGTTTGATTAGTGTTACTGAATGTCTTCATACATTTTTATTCCTTTTATAAATCACTTTTTGCAAGGTGGTGTTTGCGAGACAGGGATGGGTCAAATGTGAATGTGTTGTGTCTGTAGCCCTTCTGCAGTCTGATTCAGATCCATGGACACAACCGTGCTCGGCAGAGAGACAAGCTGGGCCATATCCTGGAGGAGTTTGCCACATTGCAGGATGAGGTCATCATCTTTCATTTATCTTTCAAATTGACCATGAAGCTCTGTAAATACACAAACGGTTTTATACTGCATCTGGCCACCAGGGGCTCTCAAAGCACATTCTACATTTTGTGCCTCACATACACAGATATCTAGAGATACACCGATAGTGGTTTCAAGGACATGTGAGACTTCAACCAGAGAAAACAAAGGATGCACATTTTCATAAATGGCGAGCAGCTTCGCCTAACTTCAAATGCAATTAGTAAGGGCAAGTTCCATCCAATCAGATGAGTCGTACAGTCACTTATTAAGATAAGATGTACTTTATTAATCCAAGACAGGAAATTAGGTCACAATAGTCACAATGGAAAGTACAGGACTGTAATACAAGTAAGCTGCGTTTCAACAAAAATTACCCGGAACTTTTAGTCACAGGAACTATATTGCAAGGGACGAAAAAAGTTCCTTCAGCCATAGGCTCAGATCCTAGGGGGATGGATGGAGGTGATGTGTTACCTCCAACTTCCCCCCCCCCCCCCCCCCCCACACACATCAATTATTTCTAAATTAACGATGTAATTGAAAATATAGATTTAGTTGAAGCCGACTCCACTTTTGAAATAATTCCCAAATAAACGCATCACTTTATAATGATTAAGGTTAGGGGCAAACCCTGGCACCTAATTTATACCCTCGTTCCTACGGGGGAAATTTAGCTACAGATTAAAAACTGGGAATTCAAAAGAGGTTCAATATATCCAATAAGAATCTGGAAATATTTCTAGTGTGGTGCTCATAGAACGGCCGAGGTCACACTGTGGTCTCTGCCTCCGTCTCCTTGTGCAGGCGGAGAAGGTGGACGCTGCGCTGCACGGCCTGCTCATGAAGCTGGAGCCTCAGAGGCAGCACCTGGCCTGTCTGGGCACCTGGATCCTCTACCACAACCTGAGGATCATGATCCAGTACCTGCTCAGTGGCTTCGAACTGGAGCTCTACAGCATGCACGAGTACTACTACATCTACTGGTAGGAACGTACCCATTTGCATGTGAGTTTTGGAACAGGCCATAGGGGGGGGGCACGCGTTACATTTAATATGCAGAATATGAAATGATCAGAAATACATATTTGCTCACTAAATGTAAAGGTTCTGTGTTGACATGTATATGTGTTATTGCGATGGTGACCAATTTGTGCTGCAAGTGACACTTGCGCCGGTCCCTCCGACGTTCCCATGAGACGGTGCCGGATGTGAATGAGAATGCTGGTGTGTCTCGGCCGGTCCTCCTCCAGGTACCTGTCAGAGTTCCTGTACGCGTGGCTGATGTCCACGCTGAGCCGGGCGGACTCCTCCCAGATGGCGGAGGAGAGGGTCGCCGAGGAGCAGCAGAAAGGGCGCAGCAGCAAGAAGGCCAAGA
Source organism: Gadus macrocephalus (assembly GCF_031168955.1). NCBI lineage: Eukaryota > Metazoa > Chordata > Actinopteri > Gadiformes > Gadidae > Gadus > Gadus macrocephalus. The sequence continues at coordinate 10,621,885 of NC_082387.1, forward strand.
AGAAGAAGAAAGGTAGACGGGCAGACACGACCCACTGTGTGTTGTTGTTCTATTTCATGTAGGCTACGCCGTCTTCGCCTTATGGGCTTGTCCCGTGCGTGCGCTCGCGCGCACGGGACAAGCCCATAAGGCGAAGCCCATAAGGCGAAGCCCATAAGGCGAAGCCCATAAGGCGAAGCCTAGACGGCGTAGCCTACAATCATAGAACTAGAGTTATAATAACATAACTATCGTATTTGTTCTTGTGTCAATCATTGCTTTGACGTTGACATCGTCTCTGAATGTTATTCGTGACGAAGGAGAGCTAAACGTTCTGAATGACACCATGTCGACGCAAGCCTCACCCTTTCGTCATTTTCACGTGTGAAGATGATCCATGCGCCGCTCTCTGTCCTTCCTCGCCAGTGCGCCCCCTCAGCAAGGAGATAACCATGAGCCAGGCCTACCAGAACATGTGTGCTGGGATGTACAAGGTATACATCCCCCCCCTCTCTCCCACCACACACAGGCACGGGACATGAAGAACCACATGACGTGGACAAAATTCTCTCTCTGTTTCCTTTTGCGTCCAGACCATGGTGGCGTTGGATATGGACGGAAAGGTGCGCAAACCCAGCTTTGAGTTGGACAGCGAGCAGGTTCGCTACGAGCACCGCTTCGCCCCCTTCAACAGCGTGGTCACCCCTCCCCCCGTGCACTACATTCAATTCAAGGTAGTGTTATTCACCGTGTCTTGTATGCACGTGAACCAGTCACTTATATGTGCACACAAATGAGCAGGGGCAATCTGCTGGCAGCGTTAATGTATTACGTCATCTCTGGCAATGTTAGCAAATTGAATATTTGAAAGTGTTTGTTTCATTTTCATGAAATACAACTCCACATCCAAATGAGTCTAGTGTTTACTTTGTTACTAATTATACATTTGTATAATTTATGTCAACCATGTCTGTGTTTTCTAATTGGCCGAGGATAAACATCGGCATGTTTGTATATGTTCAGGGATGATTGTGGATTTCCATGATTCCGGCTCTCCTCTGAAGTAGCCCACATCCAACATGTGTCCCCCACCATGCCTCCTTTCTCCAGGAGATGTCCGACCTGAAGAAGTACAACCCTCCACCGGGATCCTCTGACCTCTACCTGGCGGCCAGCAAGCACTTCCAGCAGGCCAAACTCATCCTGGAGAATGTCGCCACGCCGGACCCAGAGGTCCGCAAGTATACTGGGATGGAGCCCCCCGTTCTGGCCCGGTCTTTAGTCACCCAGAGTAGAATCACTAAGCATCAGACCAAAGTGAATAAATTGCCGTTTACTAACCCACAAGCACCGGAGGTCTGAAGGATGTCTTTGGGTGAACGTGTACACACCACCCAAAATGGACATCGCTTGGCTGTGATCCCGGCAACTCACTAAGGGAGGCAGTAGTGCTTACCACTGAGCCACCATATCAAGGATAACCAGAGACGATACAAGATAACAATGATTGAAACGTGGGTCCTAACCCTACATGAATATTGTATACTGGCAATAATAAAGCAACAGTATAATATAGTATTTTATATTTTCATCTAGGGTCTTGGCCTGTCTGCGTGTATTCTGTAGTGTGCTTTCTGAATTGTACCCGCATACCGTTACTGCTAACTGGTTATTGATGTTTGTTGGTGACAGGTGAACCGCATCCTCAAGGTGGCCAAACCCAACATGGTGGTCATGAAGCTCTTGGCCGGGGGACACAAGAAGGAGAACAAGGTAACACATCCTGGAAAAACACATGCGTCCACTTTTGCGTCAGACATGCGGGTAGTAATGTTGTGTTGTGAGCTGCTGACACAAGGGTCGCGACTAAACAACAATATATCTTCCTTCTTAGGTTCTCCCAGAGTTTGACTTCTCAGTCCACAAATACTTCCCCTTGGTGAAGATCATTTGATTCAGAGGAACCCTTTCAAGACTCGATACTTTGCAGAAAATCCTCAACCAAGTGCGCCTGACAGACTGTCTATGTTCAGACGATTGAAACCAGACTACACTGCATACGTCTGAAATCTTGAGTACGATCTTTGTGGCATTGTACACATCAGTATTTTTGCCAAGGTGTGTCTGTTTGTATGTGCGCATGTTTTTGTTCAAATTTTCTTTGGTGAAAGCATGTTTAGTGTGTTTCATGCAAAGGTGTGTTGTTTTGAGACTAAAGTGTGGTTTGTATTTTGAGACTAAAGTGTATAAGGTTACGTATAGAATCAAGTCACTGTTTTTGTTTTTATTTTAGGTTGGATACACAATTGGGGTTTGGGGCAAATTAAGCTAATATTGAGCACAAAGCCTAGTCCAGCTAGGTCTACGTTCTTCAGTATTTACTTTGTCCTGTAAAACTAGGACAGTCCAAGATTTTTTTTATTGTGTATAAATAACTGATGTGATACTTTAGAGAAATAAACCTGCTGAAGATATGTTTGGATTTCCGATATTTGTGAAAATAAAACCTTTTTTGTTGTAATTTCAACTACCCAAAAACCCATTGTAAATATTTTATAAAAACAGTTGAATGCCACAACTTACTTGACTTACTTAAAATGAACACATGGAAATTCATAAGGAGACACAATTTTATTATGTCTTGAGTATCTCATTGGATCTAAGACTTTTACAGCTCAATTACGGATTTTCTCGCATGGTTTTGGTAATCCAGTCCAGGTAGAAGCAGATATCAAGAATCTCCGATACGTTGGTACAATCGTTCCTACGTTTGTTGACGATGATACCATACAGTTTATTGTCGTACACCATCGCCGAGCCTGCATCACCCTACAAACGTTGAAAGCGGAAAGGAAAGTTATTGCATGCTTGCCATAATCGAAATACATGGGATTATTTATATAAATATATATATATATATATGGTCTGACCTCGCATGACTGGACACCAGCGCTGTGAGCACACATAAGGGTTGTTGCATGCTTCCCTCGCTTTTTGTCTTTAGCCTCACATTTGGTTATCTTAGTCTTCGCACAACGATGTTTTGGTTTGCCAACTGTATTTGAGAGAGAGTTTGTGTTCAAAACAGCCAAGTGAGCCTTATCTAAAACTGGTTCCCAACTGGTGTGCCCCAGAGGCGTGGCTATATATTAGGGATCAGGAACACAGGGCACAAGACCCGGGGCCCAACGTCTTCAGAGCAACAACAGGTTCTGAAAAATGTCATTCTTATAATTTATTATTATGTTATCTCAATTAAATCTGCCCAGCTGGGGGCCTAACAGACTAGGCTCTGAGCTTCCATCCAGTTCTACCTGGACCGGCCTAGCTAGAGCCCATCTTTACCACGAGTACTCTACCCATGTCCCATCTTCACCAGGAGTGCCCTAGCTACCGTCTATATATACCAGGTGCCCTAGCTACAGCCCATCTTTACCAGGAGGGCCTTAGCTATGGTCTATCTTTGCCAAGAGGGGTAGGGAACCACCACAGAGGAAACCAGTCATCTTGAAGGAAAAGAAAAGCATTTGGATTCCTCACTCCTCACCATCGTCTCTCCAGCCTCCGATCTGAACCGTCTGACGCAGGCTGGGGCCAGTGCATTGCTTCACGGGAGGAGTAGAGACTCCCTGAGCAGCCTCCTCGTCGGCAGCCTCCTCTGGGGCAGCCTCCTCGTCGGCAGCCTCCTCGGGGGCAGCCTCCTCAGGGGCAGCCTCCTCTGCGCTAGCCTCACCGGGAGGAAGCTCTATGGCGTATTTGGCCTTTACTGCTTTGTTTAGTTTAATGAGCATAATATCATTTTTCTCGCCGTAGAACTACTGCTGTTTGACATCAATTTTCTGAATATTGGATTCAGAAAAAGGCCAAAATTTGTCTGTCCAGCTTTCAGCAGCAAAGGTTACTTTCAATTTGCTGTAAAGAGAGGATATTGAGACTTGTTACAATGGGATTAAATCAGATTATGATTCATAACAGGGTAATGTATTTGTTTTAAATCAACTAAATGTGTGTGCCTACATATGTTAGCGTCCCAGATAGCTGGGGAAGCAAAACTGTATGATTAACTTAAGATCCATATCTCTTTCTCAGTTCAAGATTGAAGAAAGAATTTCATAAAAGGAGATATGGTCTCCCATCGCAACCTTTGAAGGCTATACACAATTCTGATAGATTTCAGAAAAAGATTTCAATGCAATTATATCTCCTAGCTAGAAAAAAAATAAAGAGATTTCCTACCGTTTTCCGCAACGAGCGGCAGTGAGGAGCCAATTGGTGTTGAGCAGGGAAGCTCCACAGGGGGATTGGCCATCGTCCCAGCTCACCTTCACATGGTATTTCCCCTCCGTCTTACATGATGAACCGCCCAGGATTCTCTTCTCAATATTACTCTCTGATGCTGCACCTGAACCAAATAATGTGCAGCGAACCAGACAGAAATTACAAAACAAAACAAACATTGCTTGGTCCTTCTCTAAAAAGTATGAATACATTTATGCTTCTGTCAATGTGGTTAGAAAACGAAAGCATACCTGCAAGCATCAGGGACAAAATAAGACAGGACAGCATCATAATGACTGCAGCCAGAGTGCACCAGTTCTGTCAACTATCTGTCAGCCTGTCAGCCAAATATTTATATCCTTCACCTATCACCATAAAGACACCTAGATAGTTTATCTTGAAGCTTTAGTCAAACGATGGCCCATATAACAAAGACAATGAAGCAGAAAGAGGATGCAAATTAACTTGAATGTGTCAACTGAAATGAATGTGCTTAATGTCCAATACAATCTAATTCTATCATTATAAATAGTATAATAAATTCTGCATAAACAATAATACATTAATAATGAATCAAGGACAATCAAAGACATTTATGAAAGAATGAAATGTCTTCTCATTGTTAGTTTAGATGTAGCCTGACAGTAACCCAGTCATGCATTCAATCTCCTAAAAAATATTTTCTTAGTAATTGCTAGTAAGGTTTCCTAACCTAGATAACATTAGGTAATGAGTCTTTCAGCATTTTCTGTTTTTAAAATTGGAGCAATCTGATCTATATATAGGGCCTATACTTGGAACATATAAATGCAACATAGTAGAGGGTTTTAACTAATACTATTATTTACAATTATATTGTATTTATTTGAGAATTTATGAATTTAATGTTTATTTGTGAAAGACTCTTGCGGCATTGTATTGCTTCATTAAAATGACTTTCTCTTGCAGAAGACTACCAACTGCAGAAGTGTGCCGTTGGTAGTGCCCATATCGTAATGCTTCTTTGAATATTTAATAAGTATATGAAAATCATTTATCGTAGGCTTATCTTATTCTCCTATGAAATTCTCCAACTTCGGCCAACGTTGAGCCTAAATTAAAACTTGAAACACCTTTCCTCATTTTCACTGGTGATTGCCGTCAATTGGAAACATTCTCATGTTGTGAAAAGTGATATATCGGTAGGCTATAAACAATGGTAGCAAAAATGCTTTATTTGTAATTTTGTAATTTCTCCTATAAAAAGCATAATCATTTAAAACAAATTGACAACGTATCTATTTTTTCACAAATGATCTGAATAAATATAACATTAAACATTGGATCAAAATCATAAAATAATAATAAGAAAAGGTTCAGCCGTGGGTGCAGACAGCAACCATGATACCTTACTTTTGATGAACAATGGAGGACGTTTTGAACAGAGCATTACAGGGATCTTATTCTTGAAGAAAACATCTTCCCACAAATAGTTTGTTACGTTGAGCCCAACGCTCATATTGACCCAACGACCAACCAATAGTAACAAAACAATATTGCCTCTTTGCGATAACGAAAAACCGATCGGCGGGATAAGCATGTTGGAAATGGCTCAAAATATACATCTTTAAGGGTACCATTTTAAAACCACTCGGACTACGCTGTCCTGTGTAAATACGAGGCAACCAGATATGTTTGAATGTTTGACATTAGTTTTGAATTGTGTTTGGTTTTGAGTGAAGGCAACTGCGATGCCTTTCATAACGGCTGTTTGTCAGTTCATAACTCATGATTTATTCTACATGTTCTCTCCAAGATTTTCACATTGTTCCTGATTGTGTTGGTTCCAAAAAATCTCCTTCATTAAAAAAAAATCATGGCTAGTCAAAAGCCTACTTTGCAGATCCCACGGGTCTCGGGTTCACAGGCGAATAAGCAAACCTGAGGGTTAAAAGACCGGAATCCTCATCCCTTCTTCTAATCCCAGAATAAAACCACAACAAAAGCATGGGGGGACAGAATAGAGCTTCTGCTGTCAGCGCCGACATTAAAGTTACATTGACCCATGATCAGCACTGCTATCACAGAGTCTTTCCTCGCAGCCTGTGCTATTTCTTAAGGCAGAAAAGCTGAGATACCGCCATTAATCACAAGGAGGAGGACCGGGTTGGTGACTTAGCGCCTCCTTGTGGAGGAAGTCCATCATCAATTATAAGACCGTCTTTCACGCGGAGTCACAGCTCCTCGTTTGGATACAGTGTTTTCTTGTTTCTCGATCACAGCACACAACTGAGCAAGATATGCAAAACAAGCCATTCGTAAGCGTTGGAAATGTGCAACCAATAATAATGTGGAAACGTCTTCAGGAGGCTACAGATTTTACGTGATCTTGAGTCCCACGCTTTTCTGATCAGGCAGCTTTGAAAGTTGGAAATACAGCTAATAGAAGATTATGTGTGCTTTTTCGTTTTAGCGGCATATTTAGACTTCGCCAACAGTGATCAAATACAGTCTAATGGTAACGCAATTACTGCCTGTCATTTTCCATTCAATATTCCTTTTCAGTGTATACCTCAAAACTGCAGACCTGTCCTACAGAAAGTCGTTCAGTATGGATTCTTGGATGGATTCATTGGAAGATATGACCTTGACTTGAACTATGCTTAAGCCTAGGAGGAGACTGTGGTCCATGGGATAGTCTTTCGATTTCCTGTTCAGCCCTGAAATACACAGGAAAATACTGTTTATTAATGTCAGGAATTGTTACTTTTTGAATCCATACCGTTTAATTTTACTTGCATAACATATATTTAGCTCACTTAGTAGCGTGGATAATTCATGAAAACACCTCATCTAAAAGTCTAAAACCAAATGTTAAATGTCAAAAAATGTGCGTCATGATGCATCAAATTGACAATGAAATTGTGGGAGGGAGAAGCAAGCAAAAGGACAGGAGGCTGGGAGTTTCAAAATAAGAAAACATTTTAATGTCACTTTTCCCTAGCTCCACTAGTGGTGGAGGGTTTAAGGGATAAGCATAGACACCAAACACTTGACTTTATTTGATATTTCTTGGGCCTTTTGAGTTTTTAATTTCAGCGGTGAGCCAGGGACCAGGCATGTTCAAAATTCCGATAGGGAGGCTTGTATAATGGTGCATCACAGTTTGTGTGTGTGCGTGTGCGTGTGTGTGCGTGTGTGTGTTACCTCAGTCCTGAGCCAGCTCAGCCTGTTTGTCAGCCTCAAACTCCCCTTCGTTGTCTTCGTCTCCATTGTAGTCGGCCACCTCCTCCTCCATCTCCTTGTCTGCGGGGCAAGATTGGTTATTACGGCCCAATAGTGCACAGGGGAAGTACCCCTTTTCTGATTGCATAATTCAAGTACTTCATACTACTAGGCCTAAAAAAAAAAAAAGTTTGGTTCCTGTTGGTTGTCAGTTGAGGTCATGGGTAGGTAGGGAATTTTTTTTATTTTTTTATTTTATTTTTTCCAGCGGCAGCGAATGATAGGTAGGTTGTTTTCATTTAAAAACGAGAAAATTCACTCATCCTTGTACAGAATGAAGAGGTGCTGTACCAAAACGTAATTATAGTTTGCATCAAAAAAAAAAAAAAAATATATATATATATTTTTTTTTTTATAAAGCTCATAAAATAATTTGGGTCGCACATAAATTGACAGGGTCGGTCGGAAACCGGAACCAAACAAAAAAATGTTTTAGGCCCTACTGTACTATGGGTTAGGACAGCTGAGGTGTAGAGAGGAGGTGGCCGTGGCTGTACTCTCACCTGTATTCTCCATCCTCTGATTCTGGGCTTTCTCCAAGTCAACCCCGCCCGGCATTTGTTCATCTGCGTCGTAATCCCCCGGCTCTGTGACCTTCTGACCGACGGCCGCCTCCACCTTGTCCTGTTCAATCAGCATGTCGTCCAGGCCGGGGTCGGCTTCTGGAGACAGCAACAGCTTAATGATTACCTCTTAGAAACGTCCAGTGTTCACCTTGCATTGAAGTGGGGCTTGAAATTGAACAACTGTTTAGATCCTTGCCTTCAATTTCCTCGTCCTTAATATCCATCACCTCCACTGCAGCACCCTCTGTCAGATTACTTCTCTGTGGTTTCAGAGAGGCTGGTCCCTCGTGCTGAGGCGTCGCGGCGCCCTCTAGTGGCGGTAAGGTGTTCAGGCGTGCTGCAGCCACACGGACCACCGACTCAGACTCTGGTAGGGGGAGACCCTGGTCTGGGGTCTCTGCTCCGGGGGCCTCCAGGCCTGGGAAACCATTAAGGGCCATGTGAGAATGAGACCTCTAGTTACTGTGCTCATTGTTCCACGGCCAATTATTATTCAGCAGTATTTAGTTATTTAGCGGTCACTTTTATTCAGAGGGACTAACAGCACATAAGGAGCAGGTCGGGGTGAGGCATTGAATAAAGCTGAGAATGAACAGTTTTTTTTTTTCGTCCTTGTCTATTTTTCACCTTTGTTTACGATGATCTCATTGGTCAGTAGTTCAGAGGCCTCTTTTGCATTGGCTTGGGCAGGGCTGTGGTTTACCACGGGCAGCGTCTTGGTGTCGTCGAGCCCCAGCTTCCCCTCCTCCGCTTGTTTACGTGCCTTCTCTTCCTCTCCTGTCGGAGCCGCGCCCGCGTCGGCCTGCTGGGGAACCAACGTTACCAGGCATTAAGCACCAGGGAATATTCGTTACCATTTTCATGAATGGATGAGAAAGTGTCTTCTTCAACATGTACTCGATTGGAACTGGATTATTTTGAAAGAATAAGCCTTTTTCTGCCGTGAAGGCTGCCATGCTAAGCCGTATTTGAGAACCCGGCTGTTGGGAGACTATCGGAAGGGAAGTATTGGCTCACCTTTGACACTGCGGGAGCTTGCTTGAGCATGTCCAGCTTCTTCTGAGCCTCTGCCACCCTCTCATCACAGACCTCCTTCTGGGACAGCATCTGTGTGCTACACTGGGTCCTACACACACACACACACACAGACAAAATGATGAATGAATGCATACACATGATGGCTCATTCAAATAGAGAAGAGAGGTACAACACTTATAACACATTTAGATTAAGTTAGATACTTATTTGTATGTAGTCATACTTAAATATTCACATCTGATATGCTATGGTGTGTATTTTATAGATACATATACATATACATATATATATATATATATATATATATATATATATATATATATATATATACACATTAAAGGCTTTGGAATTAGTATGTTTGGTGAAGAGTGTTTCTTACATTTCATAAGTGAACTTCTTGTTAAGTGTGTCCAGGCTTCCTTGGCAACCCTGCAGTTGCTTCTGAAGCTTCCCAAAGTCTCCATTCAGCTGGCTAATCTGACCTAAACACACAAACAAGAAAGACATTCATATGAAAAATATGTTTTTTATATATTGGGAGATTCTTTGTTTGTCTTTTTCCACCTAATACATACTTTTACCTTTGAGTTGTTGTATTGTTTTAGTACTGGAGGAAATGTTCAATTGCATTGTGCCCTGAAAGCAAATAAAAGTATTTTAAAAACAAGTTATTGTTTTTGTTCTGAATGTGTTGTTGACTGGAAAGTGATGGCCTCGGGTGTTTTTGTGTGTGTTATCGGCGCTGGTTATGTCTCTTGTGAATTTGTGGATAATGCAATTTAACACGAGTCTATGCTTCTCTACATGCATGTAAACAAACATGCAACAAATCAATTTTTCTCATGTTTGAATAAAATAACAATGCTTTGCATAAATATAAATAAAAATATAGTCCGATTTTTTACAATGATTAATTAATTCATTTACAGACAGATGAGTGTGCTTTTTGTCTGAAAGTACAACTTTCAATGCATGCATAATCAAATGTGTGCAGGTATGCGTTTATTTGTATATTTTTTATCACAATGTTCCTGTGATAAATTGTGCTGTTATAAGTAAAAGGGAATCCCCGTAAATATTGAATATTTCCAACCAGAGGGTTCCACTTAATCCCACAGCGCCCAAAGGGAGACTGTTGCCAACTGCCACGGCTTTACCCCAATGACTATCCCTGTGTGTGTGTGTGTGTGTGTGTGTGTGTGTGTGTGTGTGTGTGTGTGTGTGTGTGTGTGTGTGTGTGTGTGTGTGTGTGTGTGTGTGTGTGTGTGTGTGTGTGTGTGTGTGTGTGTGTGTGTGTGTGTGTGTGTGTGTGTGTGTGTGTGCGCGCGCGCGCGCACCTTGTCTTTGCCGCAGGTGCTCTGAGCCTCCTCCAGCTGCCTCTTGTATAGCTCCTCTATGCTGCTGGCCTGCTCCTTCTGCCTCTGGATCTGCTCCTTCTGCCCCTGGATCTGCTCCTGGAACTCAATCTTCTTCAGCTCTGCCACCCCCCGCTCATTCGTCCCCTGCCTCACCTGGCCTTCCAGCTCGTACAGCTTGGTCTGACGGGACAAATATGTTTTAGTAGAAGGCAGAGGGTTGCCTGAGGACCGGACCTCAGCAGAAGAGGCCAGCAGCCTGTTGCACCAGTCTAACATTATTCTGATACCAAGTGCACGCCTAAAGTTCACTGTAAATCCTACGTTGTAACCAGTTTGAAACTAAAGTTGTATCTCTCAAGTTGCACTGTTCATACTTAAGATACACCTTAACTAAGCTAAATGTAAACGTGAATTTTGTCGCTTTTAGTGACGTCGCCCTCGAGTCAGCCCAATAGGATATTAGTCTTGTTAGGCAAGATGGGCGGGATACAGAATTGTAGAACCTTTTATTTTTCCATAAAAGCCCCTGGCAAATGTCCAGGGTGGGGGGGGTTATCTGTGTTGCGTCAATGTACAACCCAACCATGTGCAAATGTAACATCAGGATTGTAAATACTAAACAAATATAAAGAAGCTCTAAAGCGTATTACCTTTTACACAGAGAATTATTTTATATCAATTCAATTTCCATAATATTGAAATATTTTGAAAACGTTTTTGAAAAAAAAGAGTTAACAGTAAAATCCATTTTGTTCATCACTTGTTGACAGTGTTTGCATAATCCAACCCTGATAAGCATTTTAAAGAATATGGAAGGGAAGACGTCAATGGCCTTGGTTGTTCCAAGTTTTACGCTTATCACATCCGCAATACGACTTGAGTTGACTCATTTCATTGTGGCCGTATGGCACCAAGCACAGGTGGCTGGGACTTACCTGAAGCTCCAGGTTGCGGGAGCTGGACACCCAGTAGTTGAAGCCCAGTACTAGGATACAGGCGATCAAGGCACCAATCATTAGCGGAGGGGACCTTCCACCACGACGACCATTACCTAAACCACCCATGGCTGCCTAAGAAAAAAACTGGGAACATCACGCTCTGCGTCAATTCACCAGCCGTTTCATTCAACATTTCTGTCTTTATTCTCTCTCCTCGTGAATTTGGTTGACATCATAAACTTGAATAAATTAATAAAATAGGGCAATGAAAAAGGAATACCCTGCAATTAGATGACACTGAAACACAAAAGAAAGTATAATTAAATAGTCTCTTCTAGAGCGTACCAACTTACACAAATGTTAACATGTTTTATTATTACCTTTTTCATCTAGAGAATTTGCCTACAGGCCATTCTTGGACATCAATTATTGGTTGCACTACAGTTACTTTGCTTGTTAGAACAGTGATTTGAGCTTCCAAAGGACTCTCATGCTAGCGATTCACTCTAGTCTTGTCTTGCTGAATTACATATTTGGGCTATATTGCCAGAGCTTAACTCCTTTTATTCCTAAAACTAATTATAAAAAGGTGGTTTCTGGACTGGTGCAATCTTTGTAAATATGCCATCAAGATAAAACACTTTCCGTTTTCAAACCCTGTTATAATGATATTGAGTGAAACCACACCTATATCGTTATAATTGATTGTTTTGAATACTGATAATGTAATGCTTAGGATACCAAGTAGATCCACCTGAACTGGGAAGACATTGTCCCATGGGTCTGAAAGCCACACACATCGGTTGCATGGCAACCAGAAGGTTGCTGGTTTAATCCTCGGCTTTAATCCATGACAAAGTGTGGAGGGGTCCCCTAGCAAGACACCCGAATTGGCCGGATGCACGGCATCAATTCCATTAGTTGTAATCAGTCTGGCTAACTCATTGTTATTAATTTCGTGAATGGATGAGGATATTAAAACATGGATCCCACGCCTGCCTTTAGGCATCTCTTCTCATGTGTGGTCTTTCGAGCTAACCATGCTTGTTCTGATGATGAACGATTGAACGTGACTTAGAAGCACAATATCTGGGTAGAAGCTGAACAGTCATAGTTAACAAGTGAACCATTATTTGTATTGAACAGCTATGCTTTTTTTTTTTTCAATGATTCAACCTATTTTTAGAAGTGTGAGTCCCGAAAGACTACCCTCTTCCACGTTTAACTACGTGAACAATTACATTTTAAATGCATTTTATTTACTGTACATGCAATCTATTTATAATCGCCCCTAAATTAACCCAAGCCCCCTAAAGGGCAAGAAAATACTCAAAGAAACTCATGAATGGTGAGTGTCTTCATTGACATATGTAGTAGTACAACAAGCAACATTTTACACAACTAAGAATACGAGTTGTCCATGGTGATGGGGTGCTGGCCAGTGAGTAAGCTGATAGACTTGGCTAGATTTGTAGACGAAGCCTCAAAATTGCGTCATAAATACGTGTTTTCTGAAGAAACATAATTAACATTATCCCAGTTATCTTGGATAAATACGATTATTTTGCGGCTCTAATGCGATACTCTTAACAATCCCCGACAGGCAACACTTAAGACAGCCAAAACCAGCTGCTCCGTCGAGCTGCCTGTCGCCTTGCGTAGTAACGTAACGTTAACGTCAGAGCCCGCAGTCGGTATAACGGTATGAATGTAATTATGAATGGGTGAATGTGATGCACTGATTGTAAAGCGCTTCGATGAGCTACAGGTTAGAAAGACGCGATATAAACGCAGTCCATTTGAACAGACAACTTATCACACAGTAAACCAAACCGAAGGTGCTTAATGACATGACATGCAGCGCATATGAATTGAGAAGTCGCATTTCCGCATGCAACACACCTAAACATTTAGTTACAAAAATGCAACGTAGCTCGTGTTAACGTGTATAAACAGTAGTTATCGCACGATAGAAATATGCTCGTGTATCTTAAAAAATCCATCACCATTTTCATTTTGGTCCTTGAGCCAAGACACCTACAACTATGCTAACGAGCTAAGCGCTTCTCCCGGAGACGCCAGTAGCTTTGAAACAAGAGCGATAACTAGCATGCGAGCATCAACATCACTTACCTGTGACTTCCACGGCAGCCACTCACTGAACGACGACTTTAACCCACTTAATGTTATAAAATAAGATCTACTCTCATCTATATCCGTCAATATACAGGGCAACGGTACTCCTATCTTGCGCCCATGCTCAACTCTCGATGTTAAGCTAGTCCTGTTGTGTGTGTGGGACAGTGCGGGAAGGTTGGACGCTTCCCGATCCGCCTGTCCGGCCGGTCTGTAGTACGCATGCGCTTGGTGGGGGCCGTGGGAATTAAAAAAAAAAAAAAAAAAAGCCTATAGCTGTATACGAAAGCTTGAACTTCAATGTATTTGTATTGTATTTTATTTTATTTGTTGAAATCAAAAGCTATACTTCTCCGCAGTCCTACTCCTCAGGTACAAATAACATAGTTAGAAATCACAGGTGCCAGCCTGTCCCCAAGTCGTAACTTGAATTGGGCTGACATTGATTTATTCACCTTGAAGTCCGTGAGTATCAATAAATAACAGATTAAAAAAATGCCTTTGCAATAACGTCTTTGTAAACATCCTTCCATCCAGTAATAAACGTTGGAAAGCCTTCAGTCTTCCATCAGTGAGGGTTTTGCAATCACTCAAAGTTCTCTGCGTTTGACTCCGCTCCTCAGAGACATGCCATAGTAATTCTTAATTAGAATATGGCAAAAGGAGCGCTTTGCTGTTCATCCTGATTTCACAGAGTGAAAGGGGTGTCCTCTTTCAATCACACATTATCAAAAAGTCTTGTTGAAGAAGGCGACAGCGACAGGTATCGTCCGCCTGTATATCTATGAAGTAGAAACGTACTTTGGGTTAGAAATATGTACAAAAATATAGTTAATATAGTACATTTTTGAATGTCGTTCTAAAGCTTTGATTTGATACAGACGTTTATCTTGCATGGATGTTTATTTGTATTGTTGATATTGAGGTTTATTTTATAACCTGTAGATTTATATTTTAGTTTTTGAACATATGTGTGTTGCTGTTACTGTTATGCCTCAACTTCCCCTCAGGGATGAATAAAGAACCCGTCCATCATCTAGCTCTGTTCATATTTATTTCAGTTGGGTATTGAGTTGAGTTCATGCATGCACTTTTATTTTTACTCGTACCTCTTGGTTGGTGAGTGTGATGACAGATCTTCATCACTGTAGCTGGCGGAGGGACTGTCATGGAGTAGACTGGCCCTCTGCTCCCTGTTATCCTGGTCTCCCCAAGACAACCAGGCTATTCTCACACACACACACACACACACACACACACACACACACACACACACACACACACACACACACACACACACACACACACACACACACACACACACACACACACACACACACACACACACACAAACCCACACACAATATAAGCTTTCGCAACTGTCATATTGCAAACTGCCATCTGCTCAATTTTATGGGCTAGTGTTGACAAGATTGTGTTTCATACTGAGTAGGGGTTAGATTATAAAGTTTGTCCAACACTATATTGACTCCCATTAAGGAGGGGTGTTACATGACGAAAGTGTGAATGTGACACAAACCATGCACCTAATCAAAGTTCATGATTTTTTACCATTTTGACTGACTTCTGCAGAAGATGTGTTGTCATCACCATCCCCATCTATCTCGGAGTAACCTTTACGGGCTTTACCATTGGTGCCCCGGTCGCTGTAGCGTTGCCTCCAACCCTGAGAGAAACATTGCAAACCATCAGCAGCTGGGCCGGTGAACAGCGATTGAGCAGACGCTCAGGGAGTGATATGAAGAGAACAATGGAGTTGCTTCATACCGATTTGCGATTCTCCCCTTCCTCGGCCCTCTGCCGCTTTCTCCTCTCTTAACAGAAAGCATCAAATGAATCACATTGCACGACATAGAGAGACACATGAATGAGCCCATTTCAGAAGTGCCTATTTAAGCTGTTAACAGTGGAGTCTGTCAGAAGTGAACACATTTATAGCTTGTTGCACTTTTTGACTTTTGATAGTTAGTGTCTAATCAGGATACACATGTCATGGGCATTCGTCATCATTCATCACATGTATTTAAGTTAACTCCATCCAACATTGTGGCTCTTTAAGGAGAGCAAATGAACAAGTTGGATTTGAGAACAATGGCTACCTTATTATAAAACCGGTCAAATTAATTCAAGTGGTTGCAATGAACTACAAAAAAAACCCTACCGTTAAGTGACTACAATAAAGCTCCTATGTCAATAAAAACACAATACAATTATGTTCAAACAATCGCTAAATGACTTACCAGACCAAATCACAAAAAACATTTTACAAAACAAAATGTGAAGTATCGATTGAAAGTATGGGAAGAAAGGGGAAAACCTCTTCTGAGCAGTTCCATGCCCTCGTCCACCAGGTCGGAGGTCAGGTCATCGTCTCTGATGTACTGCTGGATGCCTAGCAGGTTCAAACAGCGCGAGCCCAGTCTAAAGAGAAACAACATACACCAATGCTGAACAACCTATGAGGGAGTACATATCCGTCCTGACTACAAGCCTGTCAGATCATTTATCTAATTAATCACAAGTTATGCTTTAGTTATATTAAGATGTGATATAATTAACAATAATAGGGTTTTCATGACATTCTTTCATAGTGTGATATTCAAGGATTTTGACTGCGTGACCAGTACAGATTTTGATTGGATTTTGTCATTTTAGAATGCCCCTTTTTGCCCGCAGTTTCTTTGTTCTATTCAGGCATTAGGGTAGGGCCTGCTGTCTCTTTTAAAGCCCTTTGAGACTATTATTCTGCTGAAGGACTTTAACAATAAACAGAACCTCTTTGAAAAGTTTTGTCACGCCATTTCCTTTGTGCAGACTCACTTAAAATATGTAGCAAAGCAGAGCAGCAGAATCAGCATGGGGTAGTAGATGTAAAACCCGTCTGATATAACCGATAGCAGGCGCATGGAGCCCATAATCTACAGAAAACAGGGGAGAGGGAGATTTACTTTACACCAGACTGCAGGTAGTACATATGGCAGCATATTTACAAAAATATATATTTTCATATATAGATACGAATACTAATTTATATAAAAACATAATAACAATAAATACATAATAATAATAATTAGATATAGACATTTATAAATTCAATAAATGAATAAAATGTCGGTATATGTGTGCACGTGGAACCCACAGAGGTGTAGGAGGTCTGTATCCGGTCTTTGTGTGAGATGGCAGAGTCCATGTGAATCAGACCCAGGAAGTTAAGGCACAACGGAGGAGTGAGGCGGCAGAACAGCCTGAGAGGAAAGGGCAAAAGAGCAACAATAAAATGAGCCCAGACCCTAAGGGCACGTCAGGTTACCCTTCCTAGAACCAGAACACAGACATACCTTTCTTTGTGTGGACATCTGGCCACTCCTGAAAACTGTCTGAACTAGCAATTATGTCATTTATACGTCACTCTCTCTCCCTCTCATTATTGGTCTCTTGTTGAATGGTTGGTGAAGGTTTAATATCACTGTTTCTCAATGCAGAGTGAAGATATGCCAGGGGAAGGCGGTCTGCGTGTTAAAACGTCAGGGCCACATGTGTAGAACTCTGGGTAGGCTTCCGCGCAAATGAATGGCCCGCCGGAAGTTTGGAAATCTATGAATGTTGAGGCACGCTGAGATCATTCCAAACTGTGCTTAGCACATCGGCACGGTTTCTAAACAGCCATCATTTACCAAACTTGGTTTGAGGAACACCCATATTGAACTGTAAGATGCAATTAAGTGGTTGCATTTTAAGAATCATGAGTGTTTTTTTTTTCCCGTTAATTTAGGATATAAAAAGGAGAAGATAAATAATTGTAAGAATGGCGAAAAAGTAGATTGCGCCAATGACACTTTGAAAACCGGTTGCTACTGCAAATTGCGTTTTAATGTTGTCCTGTTCGGCTAACTGCAAGTACCGACCAAACTGAAGGCTTTTATTCATATTGAGAATTAAGTCGGGAATAATTGATTTGATTAAGAATTGTGGCCATTCAGTGCACTCGTTCTTAATGTTAACCGTGTGTTCTGGAAACAGAAAAGTAAAAACTTCATCTCAGAAGAGCTCAAATAAGGGTTGGTCCTTACATGCCACTGAACTGCAGGCTGTAAGCGTCCGTCTGATGGTGTGGTACCAGGTAATAGTAGTTGAATACTCGTATTTGAAACACTGTAGAGTAGACACACACACAGAGGAAGAAGATACTGACAAAGCACGCCATCTGGTGGGAGAAAATACGTAACACGACACAAACAAAAGAGAAAGCGATTGCATGAGATCAGGGAATAAGATAACAGAGGAGATTTTGCATTCTAGATTTGCCTTCGCATTTGCACAAAATGAACCCTCTTGCAAAGAAGAATTAGGAATAAACATCACTGGATATTTTCTGGCCAAACATTTATATTGTTGTATATTGTCCATAAACTAAGTATCGTCGAAAATACTGTTTATTGTTACGAGAAACCTGAAACTATAGACTAATACTTGCATAGCAAAGTGAATCAAGCACATCTTTTCAAAACATTTGACCACAGTATTCATGGTCCTTTAGTGTTCCAAAGGTGTTTACCTCGATGCAGATGTAGTTGTACTGCTTCTCTGCCATCTGGATGAGGACGGCGAAGAGGGAGAGGACAGGCTGGGAGCTGAAGAAGGTGCACTCAGACCACACCACTGCCAGGGACAGGGCCCCCAGGACCAGGAAGGCCAGCCTATAGAAAAATCGCCTAAACACACACTCCCAGTACCACTCTGTTAGTAGAGCGCACACACACGCACACACACACACACACACACACACACACACACACACACACACACACACACACACACACACACACACACACACACACACACACACACACACACACACACACACACACACACACACACACACACACACACACACAATGTTCCCATTAGGAGAAATGTAGTCTGATACTATGCATTGTGAAGGTGACACAATTTGTTAAATGAATGATTTAATTAGGATCCGTGTGGCAGACATTGAGTGGTAGAAACATATCCTACGCCTTCCAATTAACTAATAAATGGAACTGACACACTAGGGTTCTTATGCTTTAACAGCCGCGGGAGACACTATGTGTGCACCTCCAATCCAGCCAATCAAGAGAGACACAGCATACCCTACACCAAAAGTCAACCCCACCTCCTCCTGACCAGATATAGGGCTGGAGGAAATTACAACATGTCGCTCCATTTGTACACAACTGAAGAAAAAATGCCTCCCAATCTGTAGTTAAAACTCCAGATGCCCCCTCACCAATGGTGGGGGTGTAGATGAACCTGCGCAGGGGGGTTGCGTGCTGCGCTGACGGGAAGCTGTGGACGACCTGCCGCAGTGGGCCACCCTGGCTCTTGGCTACGTCTTCCAGATGGACAGCCTGCTCCAAGAGGATTGACCACTGGACCTGGGACTGCCGCTGCCTCTGGACGGCAGTGATCACCTATTCCACACACATATATGTATGTATGTATTATGTAAGGGATAATGAATAGAACGCCGGCCATTATCGGGAAAATAAGCCCCGACAGGGCGAACAGGACACCGACGAGCAGCGGAGGTGTCTTGCTTCACCCAGAAGGGGCTTATTTTCGATAATGACAGGCGACGTTCTATACATTTGCAAAAACTAAAAAATTACTTCACATGGTGTGTCCATCATTCGTAGTGTCGATCAGCAGAGAAATAGTCTGCCAAAGACACTGACGTCGCTTAGCAACCGAAGACGCCGGGGTTAACAAGTTACCGGACTACTTGCGGAGTGATTCCAAAGACGTCATTAGAGGCATAAAATCCTTTGTTTTCCTTGACAGCGGCCAATTATACTTAGCAACGGTGAATTATCCAACATAATTCACCGCCGGAAGTTGTGAAGGGCCCATGCAAGTGAACGGAGAGTTCCACGGCATTGAGATTACCCGTGTAATAAGCAGTTACATACCTTTTTGTGAAGCTTTACTAGGCCTCCCTTGGTGGGGGGATCCACAACGGGTTGGTTTTCACTTCCAACACTGCCCTCGGCACCCCTCTCGATCCGCTCCCGGTAATCAGTGGGACACTGAGAGAAAGAGAGAGTGAGAGAGAGCAAGAGAGATTTTGTAAGCAAGTTCAGTATTTCTTGCTTGACCCATAGGTTTGATTTCAAGATAGATGTAGATACAAACAATGTATCTCCAAATGGACTACCGTATTTTCCGGACTATACGTCGCTCCCGAGTATAAGTCGCATCAGTCAAAAAATGCTCCATGACGAGGAAAAAAACATATATACGTCGCATCGGTGTATAAGTCGCATTTATTTTTAAACATTTAAACAAGAACGTTTAGTCTGGAGAGACTGAATGAAATTGCAATAGCAATATAGGTGTGTCGGTCCCTCGTAGTTCTGAGAGTATACCGAATTCAGTGACCCCGGGATTCCACCGGACGCGTATGCGCCGCGGTCAGATGCCTTCACAAGTCCAGCGGAGGGCTCCAGTTTTCGCCGGCCAAGTCATGCGCTGTGATATGTGTGACAGCTATGTTGCACAAAATTGCAGCTAAGGCTGGGGTAGCTTTGGTTGAACCGGAGGACATTGAGGACGAGAATATAATTTATTCGGTGGTGCAGTAGGCTTGCAGCGTTCAGTTGTAGGCCTAATGAATGACGGTGCCCTCTTGCGGCCGAGGATTATGTACGCACAATTTTGGCATACAAGTCGCTTCGAAATATAAGTCGCAGGGCAAGCCAAACTACAAAAAAACCGCGACTTATAGTCCGGAAAATACGGTATTTATCATAGAGGCGTTTACATAGAAATACATCAGTTTAATTAATTTTACTTGATAAGATGAAGCAGAACATTTTGGATCATTAAGGAGTCTGAAGTCTCTGAGTCTCTGGTGCCCTCACCTTTTGTAAAATGGTGTCCACACACTTTCTGAGAGTTGTGTCGTGCATATTACGTACAGACTCATGGGCAGATGCCACCTCCTGGGGAAAAACGAAATGATACAAAGGTTTTATATTTTTGTGATAAAGATGTTTACAATATAAATATTTGTAGGTCGTTTTTTTAATAATTGTATTGTTATAGGTTTGCAATACCTTTCTGACCAGTCAGTGAATTCCAGAGTTGAAATTATTATGATTATTAGTCACAACTATTAAGTTATTATACAATATTTTCAATCACCTCCATAGCATCTGCCAAGTTCTCCTCTGCCTCTGCCTTCTCAGTGGCCATTTTAGCTGCTTTGAAATAGGTCTTGGCCAGTAGGTAACCATGGCAAGAGGCGAGCCAATAGGAGCGTGGGATCTCCACCAGGCCATAGCCTAGCAACAGCACCAGAAGAAACAGGCCCCAGGTGTTTGCAGCAGTGATGCCGATGGTCTGAAATTCTCTCCTGGTTCAGGCCAAAAACACAGTATATTGGTAAGACAGTTTGGGACTGGGTCATTCAAAGTCTTAAGTCTCTTAAAGTTGCAGGAGATAATATATTGTGGACGGTAGAAGAACAATGTCTAGGTTTGTCTCAGGTGAAAAGGTCACACTCAAACGTGTGTGTGAGTGAGTGAGTGAGTGAGTGAGTGAGTGAGTGAGTGAGTGAGTGAGTGAGTGAGTGAGTGAGAGAGAGAGTCTTAAAAGTATTGGTGATCCACACAGAATACCGGTTGTACAGACTTAACAGGTAGAAGAAACTGCAAAAAATACACAGGAATAGCATGTAGAGGTGTGGTTGGTTGAACTCTGTCTGGGAGGGAGATACGTGGCCCAGTAGGGGAGAGATAGGAGGGGGCGTGGCCCTGTAGGGGAGAGATAGGAGGGGGCGTGGCCTTGTCTGTATGAGAGATAGGAGGGGGCGTGGCCCTGTCTGTATGAGAGATAGGAGGGGGCGTGGCCCTGTCTGTATGAGAGATAGATAGATAGATAACTTTTATTGTCATTGCACATGTTACAGAGCAACGAAATTACCAGTTACATTCCGTCCAAGAAACATAAAAGACAGTGTGGGGAGACAGGACGGAGAGACTGTCAGGCGCTTGTTTGATAAGAAACATGCTGCCCTCTTTGGAAAAGGAAAAATAAAAAGCTAAACAAGAGGGTGACGAGGGAAAAAAAAGTCAATACCCCAAACTATGCTCCTTTAAGGGGGGCACAGTGTAGGGATTAGCAAAAAACACCTCAACACATAAGCAACATATCAAAAACAGGCAGGGCATCTGTCTGCATAACAACCAGGGGAGAGGAGAGATATCAGCCTTCCAAGGCCGAAGTAGGGGAGACGAATAAAGATAACGATTGCTTTGGGTCAGGCCGACTCTGCAATTTTTCGCCAGCCTTAAAGTCTCTCTGACACTCTTTGTAGTGATCCAACTCCAGAATCCAAAAAGCCGAATTAGCCGAAATTCGATGGCCCGTTTAGGAGGGGGCATGGCCCTGTCTGTATGAGATAGGAGGGGGCGTGGCCCTGTCTGTATGAGAGATAGGAGGGGGCGTGGCCCTGTCTGTATGAGAGATAGGAGGGGGCGTGGCCCTGTCTGTATGAGAGATAGGAGGGGGCGTGGCCCTGTCTGTATGAGAGATAGGAGGGGGCGTGGCCCTGTCTGTATGAGAGATAGGAGGGGGCGTGGCCCTGTGTGTATGAGAGATAGGAGGGGGCGTGGCCCTGTCTGTATGAGAGATAGGAGGGGGCGTGGCCCTGTGTGTATGAGAGATAGGAGGGGGCGTGGCCCTGTCTGTATGAGAGATAGGAGGGGGCGTGGCAGGGGCGCAGCTGCCTACTTTCTGGGGGGTATGCAGACACATAGCAGGCCCCCCTCTTTGATCTGGGCACAAATTTGACCTAAAACACACTCTGATATGGAACCATTCATCATTTTGAGTGCACCAGGACAGATATCCAGTGTTTTTTTTAGAGGCAGACTTTCTAAGATGCTCTGCCAGTGTAACAGCATACCGTGCTATGAGATCAAGGATACCCAGAAAATGTCCACTTCTAGGATTTCCTAACTGTGCATTTTTTCCCCCTCAGTGGCAGGTTTCTTTCTGCGAGGAAGAGTATGCAGTCGATCACTCGAGTCAACAGGCTCTCTGCATTTTTTTTACCTAGGCATGAGCGGGATGCCAATTCTTTCCACATCAGATAAGCATTCATGTGGTAACCATTTGTTTCATGGTGCTTCAGTATCTTTGAAAGACACCGCCAGTTATTATACCCCACCACAAGGCGCGTGTCAGCAACTCTAGCTTCACCAAAAAGCTTACATGCAAAAAAATAGACTCTGTTAGAACTGTTGGAGTACAGTAACCAATAGGGGTGGGAAAAATAAGCGATTCTTCGATGCATCGCGATACTGTGTAGAACGATTGAGTCTCGATTCAGATACGATAATAATCTTCTTCTTTTTTTGGATTATTGATTTATTAACTTTTGGATTATTAACGGAGCTATAAAGTATCAACTTTATCTATTTCTTTGTCTATTTACATAAAACAAAGAAAAAAAAAAAAAGTTCCTTTATTTTTCTTGTTATGATCCGCTATATTGTAGGCTCCATTCTGATCAGTACACAGTTGCAAGACAACAGTAACTGTTGTTTTACTAGCAGTTGATTTAGCTAACCTGAATATTTACAAGGCTCCTCTTGGCTCCACTGACATAAAAACGACTATCTTTCAACCACTTTGAAAAGCTTTCTTTCATCCCCGCGCACCCTTTCTCCTTCCCAATCTTTCTTTTTCTATGTTGTGACCCCGAGGGCTTTCTTCTCTGCC
>NC_082387.1:10650230-10655230 GCF_031168955.1 Gadus macrocephalus
TAGGGGATTTCCATGGAATCCAATTCAAACAACCTATATCCACACAATTAATATAAAATAGATTACAGACGCAGGTAATAAAGAAAGACTTCTGCAATCATGTTTTTTAATGTACTCCATACGCCATTTAGAGTATATGGCAGATGGCAAGGAGGAGTGAGGGGAACATATAATTCATTATATTAATATATATTGAATTATATATAATATTCAGCTTTGTAACCTTGAAACCCCTCACCGACGACTCTGCTACAAGTAGCATAGGATTGTGTAAGCATCAGTGCTGTAAGTGTGTGAGTGTACACTTACCTACCGATATCGTTACTCTCCGTCCCTTTCTGAGTTGCACTCAAAGGGTACTCTGTACTTGAGTCATGCGTATCCAGTTGCGATGGAGGACAGGGGCAGTGGTAGAAAGGCTGACGCTGTTGACTCTTTCAAATTTCGTCTTTTTGAACAACTCTTTGTTGTATCAGGCAGTCGGCTGGCATTGATCTGAAGCACAATATCAACAATGAGAGCCTCTGGCTGTTGGGAGAACAACGCAGGCCTTCCACCCTCATATGGTAGTCTTGCCATTCTTCAAAAGGGAAAATATCCTTACAAAAGTATGCAGTATTTGTTTCCTCCCCTCCCCTTTGTATTGATAAAGTGATAAACAAACAAAAACCAAACCCTGTTATCCTCTCTGAATGTCCTGCTTATGGTGGCTACAGAGAATCCTCTGAAATTGGGCTGTAATCTATCACAGATGCCTGAGTTACGCCTGAAAGTGCTGTTCTTGGTCTTCCTCATCCTTGTGCTCTTCCTCCTCTTCCAACACCTCTTACACATACTCTTCCACCTCTGGTTCTCAGATTGATTACATCCATAGTTGGTATCAATAATCAATGCACCAGTGCACCCTGAAGTAGTTTATAATCTACAGAAATGGTTTGATCACTGTGGAGAGTGTGGATGGTGGCTGGTTTAAGCAAGCTCTCCTGGACAGAGTCAGACTGATTGCACTCTGGCTGAGGCCATCAAGAGGACGAGGCACACCATTGAGCGTCAATGCGCACAGATTAAACCAGCCAACACTCCACATACTCTGGGAGATCTCCTGCATGGCAGCATGGATAACCTGCTTCATGTACCATTGTCCTAAAAACTTTACAATAAACCAGTTTTCGAAATCCTCATCCTGTGTCCGGGTTATGGAGGGGCCCAAGAAAGCCACCTAGGTGGGTTGTGGCGGCCCCCTAAGATGTGTGTAGCAGTGAACATTGTTACACCAGATCAATAGAGATCTGGTGTATGTTGTTGTGCGTTAATGATAACTGTGTTGTAGTTGTGATTAACTTTTGCTGCCCTTGTTAACCATTTCGTAACACGTTGCATCACAGTGTGAAATTTAGTGTGCGTGAGAATGTGTAATCACAACCTGAACTTGATTAAAAAAAAATCTCCAAAATAATGATGATAAATATAAATAAATAAATAATGAAGTCTAATTTATGTTCGATTTTTCAATGTTCAGCCAACTCAGGAAGTTGGATATCTGCTGTCTCCGGTGCAGATGTTAACAGTCTGTTGCCATGATTTAAGCACAATGTTTTGGTTAGAGCAAAACAAATTGTAACTCTTACAAAAATCTTTGATTTTCGAAATTGTACTAGCCTATTAGCAACCTTTAATCGATTATTGATCAATTATTGAATACAGTTTATGTATTTCAACTGCTGAGAGTTAGGTTCTGAGAGGACATTTCTTAATAGTTTCCACTAGATGGCGATAATGGATACTGAAATTGAATGGGATAAACAGCATGGCTGTTTGCATCGATTTGTTTTAAGTTTCTACTTTCTTCCTTCTTACTTTCTGTCTTTCCGCCTTTCTTCTTTCCTTTTGTTCTTTCATTCATTAGTTCTTTCTTTCTTTCTTTCCTTCTTCCTTGATAAGTGAACTTTATCATAAGGCTCTGGCTTTCTGGCCAGACCTGTTGACATACACCTTTATACTTGTTTGGATACAGTACTATCCAAACAAGTCAAAGCTATCTCATACTATTGTATTGCTAATATCTCTATTATCCTTTAGTAATCCTATTTACTAAGAGGGCCCTTTGTATGCCGAAGAAGACAATAGTTGAATACCAGAAAAGCATTGTATTTTACCTTTTATGTTTTTAATAGGGAAATGTAACCCTAAACACCTGATTAACAAAAGCCACTGTCTCTGTCTCCAGACACTCCCATAACAACAGAAGGGCATCGCCTACAGGAGATAAAGCCCTACGGTCTATTACAGCTCACCTACCTGTAACCTATAACCTGATATTAAATAGAACAGATGTCACAGGGCTTCATTTTTTTGTGCATCCATTGTACGAGATAACCTTCATCCACCGAATTGTGAATTATGAAATATCAGAATTGTTTATCGATATCTTTAAAGTTTGCAAAGAAGTATAACAAAACTCTCTGCAAAGAAGAGTGAATCAAAAAAGTTTCAAATCAAGGTCTTTGCTCCCTCTCTTCAACTCTGTGACTGTGTCATGTGTTCCACAGTGAATGTATTTAGGAAGTCCGCCAAGTTGCTACACTTTTCCTCTCTCCCTGAAAAATACCCATTTTCTGTGACCCTTGTTACCCACTTTATTCTTCCTTTTCATTTCCTTTGATACCCCACTCTCACTCTCTCTTTCTCCCTCTCTTTCTCTTGCTAACTTTATCACTCTCTGTATCAGCCTTTATTCTCTCTCCAATCAGATGAGACGTATTTGTGAATGTGTGTGTGATGTCTATTTGTGCACCCGTACGCACATGATTGCGTGTGTGTGTGTGTGTGTGTGTGTGTGTGTGTGTGTGTGTGCGTGTGCGCACGTGGACTCCCAGTGTGTCCGGCAAACAACAGCCTGAGCACTCGGAGACCTCTGGGTTTGAAGTCCCGATAATTTGATCCATGGGAAACCCAGGTGGACAATGATAGCGGGGGATAATGCGGACCCGGTTTTGTATGTCCCCAGAGGGCCACCGTAGACTGTAGTCACTGGAACCTGTCCTGGATACATCACTCTCATGGGAGCCTGACTCTGCTCAGCGAGTTGGGCGGTATGGGACAGCTAGAGTTACTTAAACACAACCCGGGGTGCACTGAGGCCGTAACCTCCCCGTGAGTGTCTTTTTAGCAACCAGCGTCTCTGCTGGTTTCTGTGTGTCCATGTGTGTGTGTGTGTGTGTGTGTGTGTGTGTGTGTGTGTGTGTGTGTGTGTGTGTGTGTGTGTGTGTGTGTGTGTGTGTGTGTGTGTGTGTGTGTGTGTGTGTGTGTGTGTGTGTGTGTGTGCATGTATGTTCATGTATTTCTGATTTTCAATTACATATTAATAGGGAGTCTCCAAACATGAATTGAATAGCCAGAGACGCAATCAAAACAATATATGTTTCTTGTTGCGGGAAATACTACAGCCATCTTGGTCATTAGGTCAACATCTTGGAACAGATAAGATTGACGAAAGGGTCAGTAAAATATTATTTGGTCTCATGAGAGGACGGATAGCAGAAGAGACCAAACACCGATGGATTTCTGGTGGAAACGTTCTTGCTTGGACGAGAGCTTTAATGGCTCCTCCAGCTGTTCTTTCACACGAAGAAGGTCAGACACACACGCACACTCACACATACATGCACGCACACAAACACACAAACATGCACATACACACACAAACACACACACACACACACACACACACACACACACACACACATACACACACTCACACACACATATTCCGAACATTTGCGGGTTCATGTGGCCCACTCTTCCTTCTCTTTAAGGAACGGGACATTTTACAACTTATCCTTGTGAAGCCATTCCTGCTCTGTCTCTGGAAGACAAAGGAGTCTGTTGTGGTGTGTTGTGATAGCTGACAGGGAGATGCCATGGGTCACTGTGGTGAGGGCTAGGAATGATGGGTCCTGCTTTCAATGCATTCCAAATGGTAAGATGCTCTTCTTCAAAGACCACCAAATTCGGGGTGAATTGGACAATGCACACACACACACACACACACACACACACACACACACACACACACACACACACACACACACACACACACACACACACACACACACAACAAACAATCATGCATGTGTAACCACGCTACGCACGTATAATTTTGTAATTAAGGGGGATATGTGTGAGATTATAAATTTGTAGTAAGTAAGAGTAATCAAATATCATATCACATCATATATAATTGTATTAATAGTAGGAACACTTGCATACTTCAGTACTATAGCATTTATAGTATTCATAGTAATATAGTATATAGCATAGTGGAAGAATACCAAAATAACGATATGTAACACCAGTTGATCAAGTCCAAGCTAGAAGTATTTTTTATGAATGAATGAGCTAGACATAGAGCAAGAGTGTTGACATGGCAAACAAAACGTGGGAGATATGAGCAGCCAAAGAGGGAACCAACAGAGAAGAAAATCGAAGATTTGATAAGAAGAGTTAAATGCACCCAGTGCAACTTTATGTAAACATTCAATGAAAAATAAACATTCAATTTCTAGTCTTTTTTACACGTAGTAAGTTTCAATAACTCCATACCATTACATATCGACATTCAAGGAGCAAAGATGAGACGTCGTTGTGTGGTGAGAACTGATAGAAAATCGTAAACAACAACAATCGCCGGTGGGGAGAAGCCATTTTTCCATTGACTGGAAGCCTGCTTTATTTATTGTAGGTTACAAAAAATAAAGAAAATGGCGGCATTGTTGTTGTTATCGATTTTGTATCAGTTCTCGCCACACAACGACGTCTCATCTTTGCTGCTTAAATGTCGGTATGTAATGGTATGGAGTTATTGAAACTTACTACGTGTAAAAAAGACTAGAAATTGAATGTTTATTTTTAAGCCTCGAAAGTTGCACTGGGTGCCTTTAATATCTTGGACAACAGTGTTTGCCAAAAAATGTGTGACTGCCTCATAGAATTGTTGATCT